>NW_026778981.1:152500-215000 GCF_030144855.1 Hypanus sabinus
TTTTGTTCAGGTTTGCAGAGTCGGAGGGAGATACAGCGAGGGAACCTTGTCCCATCAGGGGTAAAGAGAGCCATCCCCACCACTGAGCACATCGACATGAAACCCTGTCACAAGAAAGCAGCGTCCATCATCAGCGACTCCCACCACCCAGGCCACGCTCTCTTCTCACTGCTGCCATCAGGAAGGAGGTACAGGAGCCTCAGGACTCACACCACCAGGCTCAGGAACAGTTATTACCCCTCAACCATCAGGAAGGAGGTACAGGAGCCTCAGGACCCACACCACCAGGCTCAGGAACAGTTATCACCCCTCAACCATCAGGAAGGAGGTACAGGAGCCTCAGGACCCACAACACCAGGTTCAGGAACAGTTATCACCCCTCAACCATCAGGAAGGAGGTACAGGAGCCTCAGGACCCACACCACCAGGCTCAGGAACAGTTATCACCCCTCAGCCATAGGGAAGGAGGTACAGGAGTCTCAGGACCCACAACACCAGGCTCAGGAACAGTTATTACCCCTCAGCCATCAGGAAGGAGGTACAGGAGCCTCAGGACCCACACCACCAGGCTCAGGAACAGTTATCACCCCTCAACCATCAGGAAGGAGGTACAGGAGCCTCAGGACCCACACCACCAGGCTCAGGAACAGTTATCACCCCTCAACCATCAGGAAGGAGGTACAGGAGCCTCAGGACCCACACCACCAGGCTCAGGAACAGTTATCACCCCTCAGCCATAGGGAAGGAGGTACAGGAGTCTCAGGACCCACAACACCAGGCTCAGGAACAGTTATTACCCCTCAGCCATCAGGAAGGAGGTACAGGAGCCTCAGGACCCACACCACCAGGTTCAGGGACAGTTATTACCCCTCAGCCATCATGCTCCTGAACCAAAGGGGTACCTTCACTGCCCCATCATTAAAATGTTTCCACAACCCATAGACCCATTTTCAAGGACTCTTCACCTCGCACTCTCGGTATTTATTGCTTATTTACTTATCATTTTTATCCTCTTTTGCATTTTCACAGTTTCTTGTCTTTTGCACATTGGTTGCTCGCCGCGTTGGGTGAAGTTTTTCATCAGTTCTATTGTGTTTCTCTGAATGCCCGCTGGAGAATGACATTAATGCGCACCGACAATATGTTTGCTTTGAACAGGCCACTCCCTGCCTTCCGCCGGCCACCAGGCCACAGAGCCTGACCAGACCGGCAACGGTGGGCTGAATTTGCACACCTGCTCTTTCCCCCAACCCCCCCCCCCCCCCCCTTGGCCGGACGCTGCACCATGCGCTAACTTCCACAGTCTCCGCGCTACCCGCGGAGACGCCGCGTCAGCAGATCTCTCCTGTTCGCTGACCTCTCTCGCTCCCGGCCTCTTTGAAAGGAGAACCTCACCTGGCTGCGAGCGGCTTCAGCCCTGACCAGCGGGGCAGCGACATTAGAAAGCGACAGAAACTGTGCACAGATTAGAAAGGGTTAAGAACACAGGCCGATCTCTCGACGACACAGCAACGTTAGAACGCACAGCTGTGGACCAACAGCACAAGCAGCAGCAGCATTATAATAACCACATGCATCTTCCAAAAAAATAAACCGGCTGGAAAAACGAGGCTCGAAGGGAGGTGGGCCACTCTGCCACTGCGGGAAGAGAGAATGGAAGAGCTTATTACCCCTCTGTGGACGCTGCCTGACCTGCTGAGTTTTGTGTGTGTGTAGCTCTGGATTTCCAGCGTCTGCAGAATCTCTTGTGATCACCGTCTACGCCGTGTGCATACACCGGCGGCGAAGCGTACCGTCCTCTCTCCCTGCCGTCGGTCAAAGTTCACTGGCGCCTGCCAGGCGCGGTTGGACTGACCACCCGCCGTGTGACGTCATCATTATGTGCCCTGTCGCACGTCGTGGGCTACCGTGACTGTTCTTGGCAGGAGTGATTTGTGTCATTGCCTTCAACTGGGCAGTGTGTGTGTGTGTGTGTGTTTACAAGACGGGGTGACCATAATGACCCCCCCCCCCCACAGCCCATTATCAATACTCTTCAGAGATTGTCTGCCTGGCCGTCGGTGGTGGCGTAACGAGGACTCGCGATCTGATACCTGTTCCTACGGCTTCATGTGACCCTGATAGGTGGGGGGGAGGAGTCACAGGCTCAGGAGAGAGGGACGTCCATTTAGAACGGAGATGAGCGGGGATTCCTTTCAGCCAGGATCGGTGGAACCCACGGCCATGGACGGCTGTGGGGACATTTACGGTGGAGGCTGTTAGGTTCCCGATTGGTCAGGGCATCGAAGGTGACGGGGAGAAGGCAGGGGAGCCCCAACCCTTGCTCACCCAACTCCAAGGCCTACCCAGTGTTTGCAGAGAGCCCTCCCTCCAATACATCCCTCTCCAAGGCCTGCCCAGTGTTTGGAGTGAGCCCTCCCTCCGTTACATCCCTCTCCAAGGCCTGCCCAGTGTTTGGAGTGAGCCCTCCCTCCGTTACATCCCTCTCCAAGGCCTGCCCAGTGTTTGGAGTGAGCCCTCCCTCCGTTACATCCCTCTCCAAGGCCTGCCCAGTGTTTGGAGTGAGCCCTCCCTCCGTTACATCCCTCTCCAAGGCCTGCCCAGTGTTTGGAGAGAGCCCTCCCTCCGTTACATCCCTCTCCAAGGCGTGCCCAGTGTTTGGAGTGAGCCCTCCCTCCGTTACATCCCTCTCCAAGGCCTGTCCAGTGTTTGGAGTGAGCCCTCCCTCCGTTACATCCCTCTCCAAGGCCTGCCCAGTGTTTGGAGTGAGCCCTCCCTCCGTTACATCCCTCTCCAAGGCCTGCCCAGTGTTTGGAGAGAGCCCTCCCTCCGTTACATCCCTCTCCAAGGCGTGCCCAGTGTTTGGAGTGAGCCCTCCCTCCGTTACATCCCTCTCCAAGGCCTGTCCAGTGTTTGGAGTGAGCCCTCCCTCCGTTACATCCCTCTCCAAGGCCTGTCCAGTGTTTGGAGAGAGCCCTCCCTCCAATACATCCCTCTCCAAGGCCTGCCCAGTGTTTGGAGTGAGCCCTCCCTCCGTTACATCCCTCTCCAAGGCCTGCCCAGTGTTTGGAGTGAGCCCTCCCTCCGTTACATCCCTCTCCAAGGCCTGCCCAGTGTTTGGAGTGAGCCCTCCCTCTGTTACATCCCTCTCCAAGGCCTGCCCAGTGTTTGGAGTGAGCCCTCCTCCGTCAGTGTTTGGGAGGAAGTACAGGGTCATGTCTGAGGTACTTTTCTTTACTGAGGTGGTAACCACAAGAGATTCCGCAGATGCTGAACATCCAGAACAAAAAAGGTCAAAATGCTGGAGGAACACAGCAGGTCAGGCAGCGTCCATGGAGATGAGCAAACCGTTGATGCTTGGAGAAAGCCCATCCTCTGTACACCCCAATCCAAGGCCTACCCAGTGTTTGGAGAGAGTCCTGCCCCTGCACACCCCAATCCAAGGCCTACCCAGTGTTTGGAGAGAGTCCTGCCCCTGCACACCCCAATCCAAGGCCTACCCAGTGTTTGGAGAGAGTCCTGCCCCTGCACACCCCAATCCAAGGCCTACCTAGTGTATGGAGAGAGTCCTGCCCCTGCACACCCCAATCCAAGGCCTACCCAGTGTTTGGAGAGAGTCCTGCCCCTGCACACCCCAATCCAAGGCCTACCCAGTGTTTGGAGAGAGTCCTGCCCCTGCACACCCCAATCCAAGGCCTACCTAGTGTATGGAGAGAGTCCTACCCCTGCACACCCCAATCCAAGGCCTACCTAGTGTATGGAGAGAGTCCTACCCCTGCACACCCCAATCCAAGGCCTATCTAGTGTATGGAGAGAGTCCTACCCCTGCACACCCCAATCCAAGGCCTATCTAGTGTATGGAGAGAGTCCTATCCTGCACACCCCAATCCAAGGCCTACCTAGTGTATGGAGAGAGCCCTACCCCTGCACACCCCAATCCAAGGCCTACCTAGTGTATGGAGAGAGTCCTGCCCCTGCACACCCCAATCCAAGGCCTACCTAGTGTATGGAGAGAGTCCTATCCTGCACACCCCAATCCAAGGCCTACCTAGTGTATGGAGAGAGCCCTACCCCTGCACACCCCAATCCAAGGCCTACCTAGTGTATGGAGAGAGTCCTACCCCTGCACACCCCAATCCAAGGCCTATCTAGTGTATGGAGAGAGTCCTATCCTGCACACCCCAATCCAAGGCCTACCTAGTGTATGGAGAGAGTCCTACCCCTGCACACCCCAATCCAAGGCCTACCTAGTGTATGGAGAGAGTCCTACCCCTGCACACCCCAATCCAAGGCCTACCCAGTGTTTGGAGAGAGCCCTGCCCCTGCACACCCCAATCCAAGGCCTATCTAGTGTATGGAGAGAGTCCTACCCCTGCACACCCCAATCCAAGGCCTATCTAGTGTATGGAGAGAGCCCTACCCCTGCACACCCCAATCCAAAGCCTATCTAGTGTATGGAGAGAGCCCTACCCCTGCACACCCCAATCCAAGGCCTATCTAGTGTATGGAGAGAGCCCTACCCCTGCACACCCCAATCCAAGGCCTATCTAGTGTATGGAGAGAGCCCTACCCCTGCACACCCCAATCCAAGGCCTATCTAGTGTATGGAGAGAGCCCTGCCCCTGCACACCCCAATCCAAGGCCTACCCATTGTTGGAGAGAGCCCTGCCCCTGCACACCCCAATCCAAGGCCTACCCAGTGTTGGAGAGAGTCCTACCCCTGCACACCCCAATCCAAGGCCTATCTAGTGTATGGAGAGAGTCCTACCCCTGCACACCCCAATCCAAGGCCTATCTAGTGTATGGAGAGAGCCCTACCCCTGCACACCCCAATCCAAGGCCTATCTAGTGTATGGAGAGTCCTACCCCTGCACACCCCAATCCAAGGCCTATCTAGTGTATGGAGAGAGCCCTGCCCCTGCACACCCCAATCCAAGGCCTACCCAGTGTTGAAGAGAGTCCTACATCTGCACACCCCAATCCAAGGCCTACCCAGTGTTGGAGAGAGTCCTACCCCTGCACACCCCAATCCTACCCAGTGTTGGAGAGAGTCCTACCCCTGCACACCCCAATCCAAGGCCTACCCAGTGTTGGAGAGAGTCCTACCCCTGAACACCCCAATCCAAGGCCTACCCAGTGTTTGGAGAGAGCCCTACCCCTGCACACCCCAATCCAAGGCCTACCCAGTGTTTGGAGAGAGCCCTGCCCCTGCACACCCCAATCCAAGGCCTATCTAGTGTATGGAGAGAGCCCTACCCCTGCACACCCCAATCCAAGGCCTACCCAGTGTTGGAGAGAGACCACCCACCCAGCACACCTCACTCCAAGGCCTATCTAGTGTATGGAGAGAGTCCTACCCCTGCACACCCCAATCCAAGGCCTATCTAGTGTATGGAGAGAGCCCTACCCCTGCACACCCCAATCCAAGGCCTACCTAGTGTTGGAGAGAGACCACCCACCCAGCACACCTCACTCCAAGGCTCGTCTTTCCACAGACAGAAATTGTAATTAAAAATGAAGTTGTACCAACCGTGACTTGATGGCTCTGCAGTCGGCGATGTGGCTACACACGGGACAGATGGTTGGAGGAGGGGAGCAGCATGCACAGGAGTGGGAGAGATGGAATAGAAACATAAGCTAGCATCGAGAAATTCCACAACAACCAGCAATAATTAGATTGTTAAAACATCTCAAACAAGGGGAGACGGGGGAGGGGGGGGGGTTGAAAATTAATCTTATGCTGTAAAATAAAAAGAAGCCAGTGAACGAATATTGCACCTTCAGACCCACTCACACGGTACACCAAGTTGCAGTTGTCAAGGCAACGATGATCGGGGTGGGTGGGGGGGGGGATGGCTGCCACGGTAACATGAACGCCGGCTGAAAACAACACACAAAGTCGCTCCCCGCTCGACGTTTCAGTCGGGAACGCGTTTCAGGGAGGGAGGTGCGAGGTTTGAAGAACTAAGACCGTTCCCTCTACGCCTGCCTTTCACCTCAGGACTTTGGTGGAGGGAGCCAGTCTGACTCTGAGTGTGTGGGTTCGTGGCTTTGGGGGGGGGGGAGCCATTTTTCACCACAAGTGAGCTAACAGGCGAGCGGAGGTCTCCTGAAACGTTAAATCTGCATTTCGGAAATACTTACCTCGGCAACAAAGCAGATGCAAGACATTTAATGGACGGCTTTATAAATAGCAGTTAGCACCCCGCGAGACGGGGGAGAGGGTAGGGTAGTTGCTACTCCAAACGGCCAGACTTCTGGCCCCGTCCCAGGATCAAACCATCTGGGCCGGGGGGGGGCTCTCTCCGGATCGGCCGCCTGACTAATTTTCTGACTAATTGCTTCGTACATAAGAGCTGAAGATTGCCTCGCGCAATTGCTCCCCGTTGGCCCATCGACGCTCGGCCCAAAAAACAGGCAAACACATTTTGCACGAAGCACGGAGTTTCTCTGCCCTCTGAACGTGCGACTTAATTGAGAGAGAAGTACTTTTCATTACGGGGGGGAAAGGAAAACACCCATTCGGCCAAAATAATCTACTGCGAACTTAATTCAATTAGGCAGATGCTGACTGTAATCAATTTTAGCCAACTGGTGAGGGTTGCTTTTGAGATATGGGATTATAAACTGATGGGATAGTTGCTCAACATCATATTGGCTCTGAGGTCTGTATTGATTTAAGCTGACAAATAAATTGCTCTTTGAAAATTAGGCTAGAGGTCACTTCTTACGGGACACAGCTTCCAATCTGACAGCTCCCAATTAGCTTTATTTGCTAAATTTTAAAGGTCAGAGGCAAACAGTGTCTCCTGCAGGATCCGGGGAAGTAGCAAGTTTAATAAACTCGGGGCTTCGTCTCGGTTGATGAGAGATGGGAGAGCGCACAGCTCACTTCAGAGGTTGCTGCAGGTGTGTGTGTGTGTGTGTGTGTGTGTGTGTGTGTGTGTGTTGCTCTGGGTTTCCAGTGCCTGCAGAACCTCTGATGTCAATTACGTCTTCTGGAACGCCTCAAGTACTGACCTCCCAGGCAGCGCTAGGGCGCGCCGTGGCGTAGCGGGCCGCGCATTGCCCTTACAGCCGAGGTCAGAGTTCAGTTCCCAATGTCCTCTGCAAGGGGATTAAGCGCATCCTCCCTGTGCAATGACTGGGCCTTTCCCTGGGCGCTCCGGTTCCCTCCCAGGGTCCAACGTCGTGCCCGGAAGGTTAATTTGGTCATCGCAAATTGCCCCAATTGCCCCATGATTAGATCAGTGTTGACCGTTTGTTGGAGCTTGCTGGGGCAGGGTGCCTCTCAACCGACTGTGTCACTAAATTTAGAGGAAAGAAATGCACGGTGCATGGTTCCGGTTGGAAAACGGCAAGGACGAATGCGGGCATTCTGTTCACACTAAGGAATGTGTAGAACTGGGGGAGGGGTGTGGTGAGTGGGGCATCGTCTAACCAGCTGAGACCATCATCACTGTGGGCGGGATGGGGGGCACTATTCAAACTCAATGCTGTTGTTTAATCTTCAGGCTCGTTCGCACGCACGCACGCACGCACGCACGCACGCACGCACGCACGCACGCACGCACGCACACACACACACACACACACACACACACACACACACACACACACACACACACTCACACACACACCTGGAGGAACTCAGCAGGTCAGGCAGCATCCTGAAATTTTTAAACAGCCCACCTTTCCGGCCAAGACCCTTTATCAAGACTGGAAAGGATGGGGAGAAAGGTGCTGGAATAAAATGGTGGTGTGGGCTGGAGAAGAAGGAATCTGACAGGAGAGGAGAGTGAACCGTGGGAGAAAGGGAAGGAGGAGGGACACCAGGGGGAGGTGATGGGTGGGAAAGGTAAAGGGCTGGAGAGGAAGGAATCTGACAGGAGAGGAGAGTGGACCGTGGGAGAAAGGGAAGGAGGAGGGACACCAGGGGGAGGTGATGGGTGGGGAAGGTAAAGGGCTGGAGAGGAAGGAATCTGACAGGAGAGGAGAGTGGACCGTGGGAGAAAGGGAAGGAGGAGGGACACCAGGGGGAGGTGATGGGTGGGGAAGGTAAAGGGCTGGAGAGGAAGGAATCTGACAGGAGAGGAGAGTGGACCGGGGGAGAAAGGGAAGGAGGAGGGGCACCAGGGGGAAAGCGAGAGGCAGTCGAGAAGAGGCATTAGGACAGAGTGGGGAATGTTTCATCGGCAACTGGTTGCCAGTGAAAAAGAAAGTCAAAGCTTCCTCCAACTCTGGGGACAAGTCGTCGATCGACATCTTTTATGAGCATACTGATTCCCACGGTTATCTGGGCTCCCTACCCTGCTTCCTGTAAAAATCCTCTTCTTAGTCCCTTGGCCTCTGCCACATCTGCCGCCAGAATGCAACTTCCCTTCCCAGGGGACCACAGATGTCATCCTTCTCCACCCGTATCTCCTCCGCTTCCCCGGACGTACGCGCTCGCCTCATCTTTCCACCGCCGCAATGTCGATACATTCCCTCTCGTCCTTACCTACTACCCCATCAGCCTCCGCGGCATCTAACACATCTTAAGAGACAAAGAAAACCTTCAGCACAATACAGGCCCTTCGGCCCACAAAGCTGTGCCGAACATGTCCCCACCTTAGAAATAACCAGGCTTACCCGTAGTCCTCTATTTTTCTAAGCTCCATGTACCTGTCCAGGAGTCTCTTAAAAGACCCTATCGTATCCACCTCCACCACCGTCACCGACAGCCCATTCCACACACTCACCGCTCTCTGAGTGAAAAACTTACCCCTGACATCTCCTCTGTACCTACTCCCCAGCACCTCAAACCCGTGCCCTCTTGTGGCAACCATTTCAGCCCCGGGGAAATGCCCCTGACTATCCACACGATCGATGCCTCTCAACTTCCTCCGCGACTGCCACGATCGCCGCTCAACAGACCTTTCCCTCCTCCGCGGCTCCCTCCCGGCGCTTTGATCCTGATCCCCCGTGCCCGCCCCTCCGGCGCCGCGACGAGGCCCCTTTCGGGGCGGGGACGCGACACCTGCCTGGCGGCGTCAAAATCGATTTCTCTTTCTGGTTCAAAAGCAAAATTCCCTCCCCCTCCCCTCTCCCTCTATTCCCCATTCTGGCCTCTTAACTCCTCTTCACACCTGCCTATCACTGGGTCCCCTTCTCCCTTCCTTGCTCCTGCAGACCCCTCTCCTTCCATCCCATCTGAATTGTTTCCATTTCCCTTGCAAATAGAATTAGATTGGATCAGATTCAACCTCACTGTCATTGTGCCGAGTACTGATACAAAGCCAAATGAAATGCAGTTGGCATCTGACCAGAAATGCAAAGAATGGTGTTATTTACAAAATAACAGCGAGTAAAAAGTAAGTGCCACAGAACGCAGGTATAAAAGTACTGGGACAGGACACTATGGGTGCGATACTGTGATGTGAGGTTCAGCAGGGTCACAGCCTCAGGGAAGAAGCTCTTGCTGTGCCTGCTGGTGCAGGAACGGAGGCTCCCGTAGCACCTACCGGATGGGAGGAGAGTTAAAAAGTCCGTGGTGAGGGTGAGATGATGCTTTTCGCCCCGCCCGGGCGGCGTTTGTGGTGGATGTTCTCAACGGTGGGCAACTGGGACGCCGATAATCCGCCGGGCAGTTAATCAGCAGGAAGAAGATAATCTTCACCGCCGCATATAGAGGCCAAAGTGAGGCTTTGGACGCACACGTGTTCAGAACCGGTCTGCCTGCGCTGGGAGGATCCCTCCTCGGCCGGGTGGACGGAGATTTCAGTCTGACGTTTGGATTTGACCCCAGTGGCCACCTGACCATTTTGAATGGGGATGAGGGAAGAGCGGCGGGTCTGGGTTGGGAAGGGCTGAGCGCCTGACAGGGGGTTACCAGGAGCCGGCCACGGGCACGAGGAGGGGTCGGCGTCCAGAGTTGATGCATGAGGAGTGTTTGGATTGGAGTGGGGAGCGGAGGGGCGGGTGGGGGGATGGCGAACCTCATTGAAAATGTACCAGATCGTGAACGCCACAGACTCGGCGGCTGCGGGGAGGATATGGCCTGTAGCCGGGGAGTCTAGGATCAGAGGAACGTCCATTCAGAACGGAGGTGAGGAGGAATTCGCTGCCGCAGGCGGCCGTGGGGAGGACGATAGGTTCGTGATCAGGTGGGGGGGGGGAAGGGGCGACAAAGGATACGGGGAGACTGGGGCTGAAAGGGACAATAAATCAGCCATGATGGAATGGCGGAGCAGACTCGATGGGCTGAACTGCTCCTCCAGTCCGAGTTACATATCTACAGAGCCTATGAGAAGTATTCACACCTCCCCCCCTCCACTGGAAGTGTCCATGTTTTATTGTTTTACAACATTGAATCACAGCGCATGGAATTTGGCTTTTTTTGACACTGATCGACGGAGAAATACTCTTCCGTGTCAAAATGAAAACAAATTTCTACAAATCTGCAAACACGAGGAAGTCTGCAGATGCTGGAAGTTCAAACAACAACACACACAAAATGCCGGTGGAACACAGCAGGCCGGGCAGCGTCTGCAGGGAGAAGCACTGTTGACGTTTCAGGCCAAGACCCTTCGTCAGGACTCAGAACAGGTTCAATACCGCCCCCTGCTGACCGGGAGGATTCAGGAGGGTGGTCCCAACATCTAAAACAGTTTCAATACCGCCTCCTGCTGACCGGGAGTGTGAGGAGGATTCAGGAGAGTGGTCCCAACATCTAAAACAGGTTCAATACCGCCCCCCTGCTGACCGGGAGGATTCAGGAGAGTGGTCCCAACATCTAAAACAGGTTCAATACCGCCCCCTGCTGACCGGGAGGATTCAGGAGAGTGGTCCCAACATCTAAAACATGTTCAATACCGCCCCCTGCTGACCGGGAGGATTCAGGAGAGTGGTCCCAACATCTAAAACAGTTTCAATACCGCCCCCTGCTGACCGGGAGGATTCAGGAGAGTGGTCCCAACATCTAAAACAGGTTCAATACCGCCCCCTGCTGACCGGGAGGAGTCAGGAGAGTGGTCCCAACATCTAAAACAGTTTCAATACCGCCTCCTGCTGACCGGGAGTGTGAGGAGGATTCAGGAGAGTGGTTCCAACATCTAAAACAGGTTCAATACCGCCCCCTGCTGACCGGGAGGATTCAGGAGAGTGGTCCCAACATCTAAAACAGGTTCAATACCGCCCCCTGCTGACCGGGAGGATTCAGGAGAGTGGTCCCAACATCTAAAACAGGTTCAATACCACCCCCTGAAGGGAGAGGGGAACAACACACACAAAATCCTGGTGGAACACAGCAGGCCAGGCAGCATCTACAGGGAGAAGTGCTGTAGACGTTTCGGGCCAAGGCCCTTCGTCAGGACACAAATCTGCCTAAGTTTATTACGATATTGAACACAAGATAATTGACTGCATAATTACTCACCCCCTTCAAGTCAGTATTTAGTCGATGCACCTTTTGGCAGCAATTGCGGCCTCGAGTCTGCATGGATAGGTCTCCACCAGCTTTGCACAGCTAGACACTGCAATTTTTCCCCATTCTCCTTTGCAAAACTGCTCAAGCTTTGTTAGATCACATGGGGAACAGCCCTTTTCAAGTCCAGCCACAAATTGTCAATTGGAGTGAGGTCTGGACTCTGACTTGGCCACCCCAGGGCATTAACTTGGTTTTTTTTTTAGCCATTCCTGTGTAGATTTGGCTTTGTGTTTGGGGTCACTGTCTTGCTGGAAAACAAATCTTCTCCCAAGTCGCAGTTCTCTTGCAGACTGCATCAGGTTTTCCTCCAGGATTTCCCTGTATTTTGCTGCATTCGTTTTACCCCCTACCTTCACAAGCCTTCCTGGGCCTGAGGCAGTGAAACACCCCCACAGCATGACGCAGCCACCACCGTGCTTCACGGTAGGGATGGTGTGTTTCTGATGATGTGCGGTGTTTGGTTTATGCCATACATAGCGTTTAGCCTGACGGCCTAGAAGCTCAATCTTAGTTTCCTCAGAGCACAGACCCTTCCTCCAGCTGAATTCAGAGTCTCCCACCTGCCTTCTGGCAAACTCTAGCCGAGATTTCATGTGAGTTTTTTCAACAGTGGCTTTCTCTTTGCCCCTCTCCCATAAACCTGCGACTGGTGAAGCACCCGGGCAACAGTTGTTGTACGCGCAGTCTCTCCCATCTCAGGCACGGAAGCTTGTAGCTCCTCCAGAGTTGTCGTAGGTCTCTTGGTGGCCTCCCTCACTCGTCCCCTTCTTGCACGGTCACTCAGTCTTTGAGGACGGTCTGCTCTGGGCAGATTAACAACTGTGCCATATTCTTTCCATTTCTCGATGATTGACTGAACTGTACTCTAAGGGACATTCAGTGACTTGGAAATTTTCTTGTATCTGTCTCCTGACTGGTGCTTTTCAATAACCTTTCCGCGGAGTTGCTTGGAATGTTCTTTTGTCTTCACGGTGTAGTTTTTGCTGGGATACTGACTCACCGGCTGCCGGACCTTCCAGCTACAGGCGTATTTCCACCACAGTCAATCGAAACACCTTGACCGCGCGCGGTGATCTCCGTTTAACTCATTGTGTGACTTCTAAAAACCAATCGGCCGCACCAGTGGTGAATCGGTGCGTCGTATTAAAGGGCGTGAATACTGGTGCAATCAGTCATTTTGTGTGTTATATCTGTAATTGATTTAGATCAGTTTGTAGAGATCTGTTTTTGCACTTTGACACGAAAGGATTTTTTTTCCTGTTGATCAGTGTCAAATTAGATTCGCTGTAATTCAATGTTGTAAAACAATAAAACATGAAAACTTGTGGGGGAGGTGAATACTTTTTGGTATAGCCTAAGGTTCCGAGGTTGTCGAGTCGAGGAGTGGTGGTGGGGACGAGCTCCCACTACCTAAAGGTGCTCCTCACGGCCTGCGCCTCAAATACTCCCCGACAACCAAGTCCAGCTCCCGGCCTTCTCGCGTGGCTTAGCCTCTAAACCCAGCGGAGCTGTTTCTACTGACAGGAGAAGGGGCGAAGGCGGGTCCTGGCGCCTTAAACCAGTCGCTCCGGGCAGACGGGGCTCGTCAGCCTGGGAGGACAGTCCACCTGAGAGAGGGAAAACTGATTTCAAACCTCCGCTGCCCCGCGGCCGTACCCACTCATGGGGGAGGCCTCGAGAGTGAACCCTGAGGGCAAATCCGGAGCTGGAGTCCCTGAGGCAGTCCGACGTTGTCTTCAACCCCGCTCTGGCAACTCCTGCGACGACACCGGTGCCGAGCTGTATCGGCCCCTGCCCTTCCCTTGGACAACGTCGGTGGCGTGGAGAGGGGAGACTCGCAGCGTGGGCAACTGCCGGTCTCCCACACAACCCTGCCCAGGGCCCGCACCCTGGAGAGGACTTTCCGGGCGCAGGTCCACGGTCTCGTGAGACTAACGGATGTCACCACCCATCGCCTAGGACTTTGGAACAGTACTGTAGTTGTTTTCTGCATTGCATTATAATGCTACCACACACACACACAAAAAAAAACAAATTTCAACGGACAAATGTTGGTTGTTCTCTCTGGAGCAACAGAGGCTGAGGGGGAGATCTGACAGAAGTTCGTAAGATTATAACAGACATTGATGAAGTTCACAGACAGTATCTGCTTCCTCCGGGTTGACATGTCTAATACCGGAGGGCGTGCACTTACGGTGACGGGGGGGTGGGGTGGGTAATTTCAGAGGAGGTGTGAGGGGGTGAGATTGTACACGGGGAGTGGAGGATGCTTGGAAAGTGCTGCCTGGAGTGGCGGGGACTTCTAACCGTCAAATCACAGAAATCTTTTAAAGATAATAGTACTAAGATATCTGAGCATTCTGAAATTAACAAGGTACTTAAAGACTTTTACCTTCAGCTGTATTGGTCCGACTCTTCTTCAGACGATTGCTAATCTAACCGGTCCGCGCGACGCTGTGGGCCCGGCGCCCTGTGCTGCCCGATGTCCTGCCTAGGGCAGGAAGGCAGAGGGTGAGGGCCAGTTCTGTCCCTCCGTCCTCGCACGCTGCCTCGCTTCCCCGCGGAAGGAGAGCGTAAAGCGGACTGCTAACGATTCCGGTGCTAATGCGCTCAAAATGCCAGTGTTGTGGCGACCCACTCTCTGCGCAGGCGAACCGGCTCACAGATAGCCAGCGCGCGGGGGGGGGGGGGGGGAGACTTTGGTAATACTTTGGTAAGACTTTGGGGATTAAATGCCAGCGCCGCAAATTGAATAAACTAGTCTCCAAACAACTTACTGACTGTGCGTCGTTATTTCAGTGCTGTGTGTAGCACATCGCTACATTGGTGACCCCGACGGTCCAAACGGGATTTGGACCAAAGATGACCGACTCTTCATCTGTTCACGCAGTTTCGCTGAAACTACCGACTTTCTGGAAGCTGCGACCACACGTGTGGTTTAGCCGAGCAGAAGCCCAGTTCCAGATTCGGCAGATACCCTCTGATTCCACGCGTTACTACCACGTGGTGAGCACCCTTGACCAGGAGACGGCCGCCCAGGTTGCGGATTTCATACAGTCGCCCCCGGAAGAAGGTAAATATGAAGCATTCAAGGCGCTGCTCATTGGGACCTTTGGCCTCACACGGCGTGAGCGGGGTGCCTGCCTGCTTCACCTGGACGTTTGGGAGACAGACTGCCATCAGCATTGATGAACGAGATGCTGGCCCTGGCTGACGGACACAAGCCCTGCCTCATGTTCGAGCAAGCGTTCCCAGAGCAACTGCCCGAGGACATACATCTGCTGCTGGCCGACGCAGATTTCAGCGACCCCCCCCCGGAAGGTGGCGGCTCGGGCAGACGTGCTGTGGAAAGCCAAGAGGGAGAGCGTGGCGTCCATCGGTCAGATTACCAGGCCACGCGCCCAACAGCGGACCAGACCAGGCCCGGCAGGGGGGCGCACACAACACAGAGGCAGGAGTGAGGAGGCCATTTAACAGTGGTGTTTCTACCACCAGCGGTGGGGCACAAAAGCCTGCTGATGTCGCCCGGCCTGCAAGGGCCAGGGCCAGCTGCTGCTAATGACTATGGCGGATGGCCACCAGGACAGCCTTTTGTACGTCTGGGACAAACAGTCAGGATGCCACTTCTTGGTCGACACTGGAGCGGAGATCAGCGTCTTGCCCCCGAAGGGGTATGACACCCGCAACAGGAAGCCGGGACCCACCCTGAGGGCCGCAAACGGCAGCACGATACGGACCTACGGCACCCCCACGGTGCAGCTGCAGTTCGGCACCAGCTGGTTCACGTGGGACTTCACACTGGCCGCCGTGGCCCAACCACTCCTGGGGGCGGACTTCTTGCGAGCTCACAGCCTGCTGGTCGACTTGCAAGGGAAAAGACTGGTACATGCCGAGACTTTCCAGACGTTCTCCCTGGGTGAAGCCAAGTTGCCGGCCCCACACCTGGACTCCATCACACTGTCGGGCAACGAGTTCACCAGAATCCTGGCGGACTTTTCATCGATTCTGGCACCGCAGTTCACGGCAGCCATGCCCAGACACGGGGTTCAGCACCACATCCTGACCAAGGGACCACCCCTCCACACCCGCGCACGAAGGCTCCCCCCAGACAAGCTCTGCCTGGCGAAGGAGTTCAAGAGGATGGAGGAATTGGGTATCGTACGGAGGTCCGACAGCCCATGGGCCTCCCCCCTGCACATGGTGCCCAAAGCAGCTGGGGGTTGGAGACCATGCGGCGACTACCACAGACTGAACGAGGCTACAACTCCAGACCGCTACCCTGTGCCGCACATTCAGGACTTTGCAGCAAAACTGCACGGGGCAAGAATATTTTCCAAAGTAGACCTCGTCCGGGGATACCATCAAATCCCGGTGCACCCTGAAGACATCCCCAAAACAGCACTCATAACCCCGTTCGGTCTGTTCGAGTTCCCCCGAATGCCGTTCAGCCTGAAGAATGCCGCACAGACGTTCCAGCGGCTAATGGACGCGGTGGGACGCGACCTGGACTTTGCGTTCATCTATTTGGATGACATCCTTATAGCCAGCAGTTGTCGTCAGGAGCATCTGTCCCACCTCCGCCAGCTCTACTCCCGCCTCACGATCAACCCAGCCAAATGCCAGTTCGATCTCGATACCATTGACTTCCTGGGCCACAGGATTACCAAAGACGGGGCAACACCTCTGCTCGCCAAGGTAGACGCGATCCCCCACTTTGCCCGGCCCTACACGGTCAAAGGCCTGCAGGAGTCCGTTGGTATGATGAACTTCTACCACCGTTTCCTCCCCTCAGCAGCCCGTATCATGCGCCCTTTGCACACCCTGATGTCGGGTAAAGGCAAGGACATTACTTGGGACGAGGAGGCCGCGGCCACTTTCGTTAAAGCCAAGGAAGTCTTGGCAGATGCCGCGATGCTGGTGCACCCCAGAACGGACGTTCCGACCGCACTCACGGTGGACGCATCTGACACAGCAGTCGGTGGGGTGCTGGAGCAGCTCATCGAGGGGCGCTGGCAACCCCTGGCGTTCTTCAGCAAGCACCTACGACCACCCGAACTCAAGTACAGTGCCTTCGACCGGGAGCTGTTGGCACTGTATCTGGCAATCCGGCATTTCAGGTACTTCTTAGAAGGCAGACCATTCGCCGCATTCACGGACCACAAACCATTGACCTTCGCGTTCACGAAGGTGTCCGATCCCTGGTCGGCTCGCCAGCAGCGACATCTGTCCTACATCTCCGAGTACACGACGGACATCCAACATGTCTCGGGGAAGGACAACGTTGTGGCGGACGCACTCTCCAGACAAGCTGTCCAGGCCCTGTCCCTGGGGGTGGACTATGCAGCACTGGCGGAGGCGCAGCAGGCAGACGACGAGATGCCCAGCTACAGGACCACAGTCTCGGGTTTGCAGCTGCAGGACTTTCTCATAGGCCCAGGTGAGAGGACCCTCCTGTGCGACATGGCTACCGGCCAACCTCGCCCCATCGTCCCAGCAGCCTGGAGGCGGCGAGTTTTCGACTCCATACACAGTTTGGCGCACCCATCTATCAGGACAACCGTCCAGCTGGTCTCCAGCAGGTTTGCGTGGCACGGACTTCGCAAGCAGGTCAGTGAATGGGCCAGAACAGCCACGGTGCAGCGGCACACTAAAGCCCCGCCGCAGCAGTTCGAACCCACCCACCGGAGGTTCGACCACATTCATGTGGAAATCATGGGCCGCCTACCGGTGTCCCAAGGAGCGCGGTACCTCCTAACAATGGTAGACCGGTTCACGAGGTGGCCAGAGGCGGTCCCGCTCACCGACACATCTGCCGATTCCTGTGCCCGAGCACTGATCGCAACCTGGGTAGCACGCTTTGGGGTACCGGCCCACATTACCTCCGACAGAGGCGCCCAGTTCATCTCCAGCCTGTGGTCAGCTATGGCCAGCCTGTTGGGAACGCAGCTACACCACACAACTGCCTACCACCCACAGTCAAACAGACTAGTGGAACGTTTCCACCGTCACTTGAAGTCGGCTCTCATGGCCCACCTGAGAGGACCTAACTGGGTGGACGAGCTTCCCTGGGTCCTGCTTGGAATTCGTACAGGATCTGCATGCCTCGTCGGCCGAGTTGTTGTACGGCGCACCCCTGGTCGTCCCAGGAGAGTTCATACCAGCCCCAAGGGGGCAAGAGGAAGAACCCGCGGCAGTCCTGGGCAGACTACGCGAGAGGCTCGGCAACCTGGCCCCAGTACCAACTTCACAGCACGGACGGACCCTGACCCATGTACCCAAAGACCTGCAGGACTGTAAGTCTGTGTTCATACGAAGGGGCGGACACCGGGCACCGCTACAGCGGCCCTACGAGGGGCCGTTCAAGGTGATCAACAACAACGGGTCCACGTATGTTCTGGACATTGGGGGGAGAGAGGAGGTTTTCACGGTGGACCGACTCAAACTGGCCCATGTGGACTTGGCGCAGCAGGTCGAGGTTCAGGCACCGCGGCGCGGAGGCCGACCTCCCAAACAGAGTCCGACCCAGACTGTGGACATTGGGGGGTGTATCGCCGGTTCTGGTGGGTGGGGGGGGGGAGTTACGTGGCGACCCACTTTCTGCGCAGGCGAACCGGCTCACAAATAGCCAGCGTGCGGGGGGAGACTTTGGTAATGCACCTCTGACGTCATTCCCACCCCTGGAGAGGGCGGGCGCTAGGGATTTAAATGCCAGCGCCGCGAAGTTTGAATAAACTAGTCTCCAAACGACTTACTGACCGCGTGTCATTATTTCAGTGCTGTGTGTAGCACACCGCTACAGTGTGTTAGTTCTCTCCAGAACTGCTACCAAACTTGTCAACTACGGTTACTTGTTCTGAGTTGATATGACTGATTTTTAATTAAGACCCCAATGTCCGCCAATCAGTTCCGAAAGCTGAACGGAGACTATATTCTCAATTTTAATATTTATTCTTTGGAGTATTATCTATCTATCTATCTGTCTACCTATCTATCTACCCATCTGTCTTTCTGTCCACCTATCTATCTACCCATCTGTCTTTCTGTCTATCTATCTATCTGCAGTACAGTGCAAGAGTCTTAGGTGACCCCGATATTATTTTTTTCCGGTTCCTGATGGCATGACCTCCACGGGGCCCTGACCTCAACTTCATCGAGGCTGTCCGGGACTTCCTAGAGAGACAGAAGCAAGCGAGACAGCCAAAGTGTGGAAGGACTGTGGCAAGTGTTCCAAGATGCTTGGAACAACCTACCGGCCGATTTTCTTACAAAACTACACGTCAGTGTACCCGGGGAATTGATTTAGTTTTAAAAGGCAAATATTAATATTAAATATTAATCTGATTTAGTTTCACAGTATGGTTCTTTACAGTTATTTTTTGATATTTAGAAACATTTCATTATTTTTTGAAAGCAGCTTTGCTATACGGAATTTTTTACATGTGCCTAAGACTTGTGCGCGGTAGTGTGTACAGTTCCGGTCACCAAATTATAGGAAAGATGTCAACAAAATAGAGAGAGTGCAGAGGAGATTTACGAGAATGTTACCTGGGTTTCAACACCTAAGTTACAGGGAAAGGTTGAACAAGTTAGGTCTTTATTCTACGGAGCGTAGAAGGTTGAGGGGGGACTTGATAGAGGTATTTAAAATAATGAGGGGGATAGATAGAGTTGACGTGGATAGGCTTTTTCCATTGAGAGTAGGGGAGATTCAAACAAGAGGACGTGAGTTGAGAGTTAAGGGGCAAAAGTTTAGGGGTAACACAAGGGGGAAATTCTTTACTCAGAGAGTGTAGCTGTGTGGGATGAGCTTCCAGTAGAAGTGGTAGAGGCAGGTTCGATATTGTCATTTAAAGTAAAATTGGATAGGTATATGGACAGGAAAGGAATGGAGGGTTATGGGCTGAGTGCGGGCCAGTGGGACTAGGTGAGAGTAAGCGTTCAGCACGGACTAGAAGGGTCGAGATGGCATGTTTCCGTGCTGTAATTGTTATATGGTTATAGTGTATCTATCCACATATCTAGTAGAATATCTTTCTATCTCTCTGTCTAACAAACTAACTATCCATTCATCTATATATCTATTTATCTATCCATCTATCTACCTATCTATCTGTGCATCTATCAGTCTATCTGTCTGTGTGTCTGTCTGTCTATCTATCTGTGTCTCTGTCTATCTGTCTGTCTGTCGGTCTATCTATCTATCTATCCCTCTATCTATCATTCTGTCTGTCTGTCTCTGTCTGTCTATCTATCTATCCATCTGTCTGTCTGTCTATCTGTCTATCTGTCTGTCTATCTATCTATCTATCTATCTATCTGTCTGTCTGTCTGTCTATCTCTCTATCTATCTATCTAACTATCTATCTATCTGTCTATCTCTCTATCTGTCTATGTGTCTACGTCTGTCTTTCTATATAACACTCTGGTTATCTACAGTCTCTGGTATATGGTCTCTGCGCAAAGCTCTACGTTGTATGCTCCATTGATCTATCTGTTAACCAATCAGTCTATCTGTCGGGCTAGCTATTTATCTATCTGTTTATCTAGACTCCCCCATGACAGAAAACATCCTCTCCACACACACTCTTATCTGTGTCCTCTGGTCCTAGACTCCCCCACTATAGGAAACATCCTCTCCACATCCACTCTATCAGTGTCCTCTGGTCCTAGACTCCCCCCACTATAGGAAACATCCTCTCCACATCCACTCTATCTGTGTCCTCTGGTCCTAGACTCCCCCACTATAGGAAACATCCTCTCCACATCCATTCTATCTGTGTCTTCTGGTCCTAGACTCCCCCACTATAGGAAACATCCTCTCCACATCCACTCTATCTGTGTCCTCTGGTCCTAGACTCCCCCACTGCAGGAAACATCCTCTCCACATCCACTCTATCTGAGTCCTCTGGTCCTAGACTCCCCCACTATAGGAAACATCCTCTCCACATCCACTCTATCTGTGTCCTCTGGCCCTAGACTCCCCAACTAAAGGAAACATCCTCTCCACATCCACTCTATCTGTGTCCTCTGGTCCTAGACTCCTCCACTATAGGAAACATCCTCTCCACATCCACTCTATCTGTGTCCTCTGGTCCTCGACTCCCCCACTATAGGAAACATCCTCCCGACGTCCACTCTATCTCTGTCCTCTGGTCCTAGACTCCCCCACTATAGGGAACATCCTCTCCACTTTCACTCTATCCGTGCCCTCTGGTCCTAGACTCCCCGAATATAGGAAACATCCTCTCCACACCCACTCTATCTGTGTATTCTGGTCCTAGACTCCCCCACTATAGGAAACATGCTCTCCCCATCCACTCTATCTGTGTCCTCTGGTCCTAGACTCCCCCATGATAAGAAACATCCTCTCCACACCCACTCTATCTGTGCCCTCTGGTCCTAGACTCCCCCACTATAGGAAACATCCTCCCCACATCCACTCTATCTGTGTCCTCTGGTCCTAGACTCCCCCACTATAGGAAACATCCTCCCCACATCCACTCTATCTCTGTCCTCTGGTCCAAGACTCCACCACTTTAGGAAACATCTTTTCCACATTCACTCTATCTGTGTATTCTGGTCCTAGACTCCCCCACTATAGGAAACATCCTCTCCACATCCACTCTATCTCTGTCCTCTGGTCCAAGACTCCACCACTTTAGGAAACATCTTTTCCACATTCACTCTATCTGTGTATTCTGGTCCTAGACTTCCCCACTACAGGAAACATCCTCTCCACATCCACTCTATCTGCGCCCTCTGGTCCTAGACTCCCCCACTATAGGAAACATCCTCTCCACATCCACTCTATCTGTGTCCTCTGGTCCGAGACTCCCCCGATATAGGAAACATCCTCTCCACATCCACTCTTTCTGTGTCGTCTGGTCCTAGACTCCCCCACTATAGGAAACATCCTCTCCACATCCACTCTATCTGTGTCCTCTGGTCCTAGACTCCCCCGATATAGGAAACATCCTCTCCACATCCACTCTTTCTGTGTCGTCTGGTCCTAGACTCCTCCACTATAGGAAACATCCTCTCCACACCCACTCTGTCTGTGTCCTCTGGTCCTAGACTCCCCCACTATAGGAAACATCCTCTCCACATCCACTCTTTCTGTTTCGTCTGGTCCTAGACTCCCCCACTATAGGAAACATCCTCTCCACACCCACTCTATCTGTGTCCTCTGGTCCATGCCTCCCCCACTACCGGAAACATCCTGCCACATGCACTTTATCTGTGTCGTCTGTTCCTAGACTCCCCCACTATAGGAAACATCCTCTCCACATCCACTCTATCTGTGTCCTCTGGTCCTAGACTCCCCCTCTATAGGAAACATCCTCTCCACATCCACTCTATCTGTGTCCTCTGGTCCTAGACCCCCCCCCACTATAGGAAACATCCTCTCCACATCCATTCTATCTGTGTCCTCTGGTCCTAGACTCCCCCACTATAGGAAACATCCTCTCCACATCCACTCTATCTGTGTCCTCTGGTCCTAGACTCCCCCACTATAGAAAACATCCTCTCCCCATCCATTCTATCTGTGTCCTCTGGTCCTAGACTCCCCCACTATAGGAAACATCCTCTCCACATCCACTCTATCTGTGTCCTCTGGTCCTAGACTCCCCTACTATAGGAAACATCCTCCCCACATCCACTCTATCCGTGTCCTCTGGTCCTAGACTACTCCACTATAGGAAACATCCTCTCTACATCCACTCTATCTGTATCCTCTGGTCCTAGACTCCCCCACTATAGGAAACATCCTCTCCACATCCACTCTATCTGTGTCCTCTGGTCCTAGACTCCCCCATGATAGGAAACATCCTCTCCAAATCCACTCTATTTGTGTTCTCTCTTCCCAGACTCCCTCACTATAGGAAACATCCTCTCCACATCCACTCTATCTGTGTCCTCTGGTCCCAGACTCCCCCACTATAGGAAACATCCTCTCCACACCCACTCTATCCGTGCCCTCTGGTCCTAGACCTCCCCGCTACAGGAAACATCCTCTCCACATCCACTCTATCTGTGTCCTCGGGTCCTAGACTCCCCACTATAGGAAACATCCTCCCCACATCCACTCTATCTCTGTCCTCTGGTCCTCGACTCCCCCACTATAGGAAACATCCTCCCCACATCCACTCTATCTCTGTCCTCTGGTCCTAGACTCCCCCACTACAGGAAACATCCTCCCCACATCCACTCTATCTGTGTCCTCTGGTCCCAGACTCCCCCACTATAGGAAACATCCTCTCCACATCCACTCTATCTGTGTCCTCTGGTCCCAGACTCCCCCACTATAGGAAACATCCTCCCCACATCCACTCTATCTGTGTCCTCTGGTCCTAGACTCCCCCACTATAGGAAACATCCTCTCCACAGCCACTGTATCTGTGTCCTCTGGTCCTAGACTCCCCCACTACAGGAAACATCCTCCCCACATCCACTCTATCTGTGTCCTCTGGTCCTAGACTCCCCCACTATAGAAAACATCCTCTCCCCATCCATTCTATCTGTGTCCTCTGGTCCTAGACTCCCCCACTATAGGAAACATCCTCTCCACATCCACTCTATCTGTGTCCTCTGGTCCCAGACTCCCCCTCTATAGGAAACAACCTGTCCACATCCACTCTATCTGTGTCCTCGGGTCCTAGACTCCCCGACTATAGGAAACATCCTCTCCACATCCACTCGATCTGTGTCCTCTGGTCCTAGACTCCCCCACTATAGGAAACATCCTCTCCACATCCACTCTATCTGTGTCCTCTGGTCCTAGACCCCCCCACTATAGGAAACATCCTCTCCACATCCACTCTATCTGTGTCCTCTGGTTCTAGACTCCCCCTCAATAGGAAACATCCTCTCCACATCCATTCTATCTGTGTCCTCTGGTCCTATTCTCCCCCACTATAGGAAACATCCTCTCCACATCCACTCTATCTGTGTCCTCTGGTCCTAGACTCCCCCACTATAGAAATCATCCTCTCCCCATCCATTCTATCTGTGTCCTCTGGTCCTAGACTCCCCCACTATAGGAAACATCCTCTCCACACCCACTCTATCTGTGTCCTCTGGTCCTAGACTCCCCCACTATAGAAAACATCCTCTCCACATCCACTCGATCTGTGTCCTCTGGTCCTCGACTCCCCCACTATTGGAAACATCCTCTCCACACCCACTCTATCTGTGTCCTCTGGTCCTAGACTCCCCCTCTATAGGAAACATCCTCTCCACACCCACTCTATCTGTGTCCTCTTGTCCTAGACTCCCCCACTATAGAAAACATCCTCTCCCCATCCATTCTATCCGTGTCCTCTGGTCCTAGACTACTCCACTATAGGAAACATCCTCTCTACATTCACTCTCTCCGGGCCTTTCAGTATTTGATCGGCTTCAAAGAGGTCAATATTCGATAAGTTGTTGTAAACTCCAGCCAGTACAGGTGCACAGCCATCAAATGCTCTTCATACATAAGAGGACAAAACATTGGATGAGGTGATTTCAGCCATTCGGCCCATCAAGTCTGCTCTGTGATTCCATTGTGGCTAACTTATTATCCGTCACCGCCCTACTCTCCCCCGTAACCCAGTACGTCCTAACACATCAATAGCCTATTAACCTCTCCACACAGTGGTAAACCTATGGGCTGTTTAACCAAGAGCCCCAGTCTTCGCTGCCTTCCACGCGGAAGGTGCCCAATGCATGTGAAATTGAAGCTGAGACAAGGTTGCTACAGTTGGCGCAACGCTTGAGGCATGGGAGTTAGGAGCAAAAAAATTCGAGTGCTTGAGACCGAGTCCTTGAAAGTGAGTCCATTGGATGTGAGGACAGTTCAAGGACTCTTCATCTCAAACCTGATTTTGCTTACTTATCTATTATTATTTTTCCCTTAAGTCAGTTAGAATCATAGAAAACATACAGTACGATACAGGCCCTTCAGCCCACAAAGCTATGCCTAACATTTCCCTAACTTAGAACTACTTGGGGTTTACCCATTGTTTTTCTAAGCTCCATGTAGCCATCCAGGAGTCTCTGAAAAGACCCTGTCGTATCCGCCTCCACCACCGTCGCCGGCAGCCCATTCCACACACTGACCACTCTCTGAGTAAAAAACTTACCCCTGACATCCCCTCTGTACCTACTCCCCAGCCCCTTAAACCTATTCTCATAAGGCACGCTCCCCAATCCAGGGAACGTCCTTGTAAATCTCCTACGCACCCTTTCTATGGTTTCCACGTCCTTCCTGTAGTGAGGCGACCAGAACTGAGCACAGTACTCCAGGTGGGGTCTGACCAGGGTCTGATATAACTGCAACATTACCTCTCAGCTCCTAAACTCAGTCCCACAGTTGATGAAGGCCAATACACCGTACGCCTTCTTAACCACAGAGTCAACCTGCGCAGCTGCTTTGAGTGTCCTGTGGACTTGGACCCCAAGATCCCTCTGATCCTCCACACTGCCAAGAGTCTTACCATTAATACTATATTCTGTCATCATATTTGACCGACCAAAATGAACCACCTCACATTGACCTGGGTTGAACTCCATCTGCCACTTCTCAGCCCAGTTTTGCATCCTATCGATGTCCCGCTGTAACCTCTGACAGCCCTCCACACTATCCACAACACCCCCAACCTCTGTGTCATCAGCAAACTTACTAACCCCTCCCTCCACTTCCTCATCCAGGTCATTTATAAAAATCGCAAAGAGTGGGGGTCCCAGAACAGATCCTTGAGGCACTCCACTGGTCACTGGTCTCACTACAGCCAGGGGTTGGCAATAGAGACGAGCTCCCACTAGCTATTAAACGCTCCCAGGGCCGTGTGCCTCAAACAGCCTCCGACAACCCAGTCCAGCTCCCGGCCTTCACGTGAGGCTCAGCTACTAAACCCCGGTGGAACCCTTTCTACCGACGGGAGACGGGGGCAAAGGCGGGTCACCGGCGCCTCAAAACCAGTCGCTCCGGGCGGACGGGGCTCGTCGGGCCGCGGTCGGCAGCTCATCCGGGAGAGGGAAAACTCTGATCTCAAACCTCCGCTGTACCCGCTCGCGGGGGAGGCTCCGGGAGTGAACACCGAGGGGGAAATCCGGAGCTGGAGTCCCTGAGGCAGTCCGACGTCGAGTTCGACGCTGACCGGCGATTCCCGGTGCCGAACCGTATCGGTCTCCGCCGTTCCTCTGGGTGTATCGTCTGCGTGGAGAGGGGGAGCCTGATACACGGGGAACAGCTCGATCTCCGTATCGTACTGCCCGGGGTTGTGTATCTAGACAGCTTGGACGCAACATCCACGGTTGACCTCCGACTGGTGTAGGCCTCAGACTCAGATTGTTCCTTCCCTTTGCATTGGCACAGTTTGTTGTCTTCTGCACTCGGCTCAATCACCCACAACCTGTTCTGGTTATTATTCGATACACTTGTTGAGTATGCCCACAAGAAAATTAATCTCAGACATACACGAGGTAATAATTCATCTAACTACCCATCTATATATTTATCTATCTACCTGTCTGTCTCTCTATGTGTCTTGACTGTCTATCTATCTCTCTATCTCTGTCTATCTGTCTCTCTATGTCTGTCTGTCTGTCTGTCTGTCTATCTATCTCTCTATGTGTCTCTCTGTCTGTCTACCTATCTGTCTAACTATCTCTCTATGTGTCTGGCTGTCTATCTCTCTATCTCTGTCTATCTGTCTCTCTATGTCTGTCTGTCTAACTATCTCTCTATGTCTGTCTGTCCGTCTATCTGTCTAACTAAACACAAAGTGCACTGCACATGCTGTGGTCAGATCAAGACGTACAAAAAAACGGGATGAACTCAGCCGGTCGGGCAGCATCCGTTCTACAAAAAACCCGGAACTAACGGATGCTGCCCGACCGGCTGAGTTATCCAGCTTTTCTGTACATCTTTATCTGTACTTTATTTGTACTATCTCTCTATGTCTGTCTGTCTGTCTAACTATCTCTGTCTATCTGTCTCTCTGTGTCTGTCTATCTGTCTAACTATCTCTCTATGTCTGTCTATGTCTCTCTATCTGTCTGTCTGTCTATGTCTATCTGTCTATCTCTCTATCTCTGTCTATCTGTCTCTCTATATCTGTCTATCTGTCTAACTATCTCTCTACGTCTGTCTATCTCTCTCTGTCTGTCTATCTGTCTAACTATCTCTCTATGTCTGTCTATCTGTGTCTATCTATCTGTCTATCTCTCTGTCTCTGTCTCTATCTGTCTAACTATCTCCCTATGTCTGTCTATCTGTCTAACTATCTCTCTACGTCTGTCTATTTGTCTCTCTATGTCTCTCTGTCTGTCTATCTGTCTAACTATCTCTCTATGTCTGTCTATCTGTGTCTATCTATCTATCTCTCTATGTCTGTCTATGTCTCTGTCTCTATCTGTCTAACTATCTCTCTACGTCTGTCTATGTCTCTCTGTCTGTCTATTTGTCTCTCTATGTCTATCTGTCTATCTCTCTATGTCTGTCTATCTGTCTCTCTATATCTGTCTATCTGTCTAACTATCTCTCTACGTCTGTCTATGTCTCTCTGTCTGTCTATCTGTCTAACTATCTCTCTATGTCTGTCTATTTGTCTCTCTATGTCTATCTGTCTATCTTTCTGTGTCTGTCTATCTGTCTCTCTGTGTCTGTCTATCTGTCTGTACTTTGACATTAAAATTTACTTTCAACTTTGAACTTTTCAATTCTGCCACCCTCTGTAAGCAGTTTGCAAGCCCTTCCCGTTCGCGGGCGGGCTCCAGTTACCGCCCACAGTCCAGAGACGTCCCAGTTCATAGGTTAGCTGGTCATTGTAACCTGCCCTGTGGTAAGGCTAGGGGTCAAATAGGGGGTTTGCTGGGCAGATTGGGGATATTGGTGGGCAGCGGATGAGGGGGTGGCGCGGAGGTTAGCGGGGCAGGAAGCCCCTGTGGGTTCTAAACGCGCCACTAAGCAACGAATTCACTTGGAACGCCCCCCCCCCACCCCCCACCCAACATCAGGTGCAGGCGGCTACGGATTAAAAGTTTAGAAGTTGTGGAGAACCTGTTGCAGATTTCTGCAGAGGTACCGTGGAGCATTCCAACCGTCCGTATCACCCTGCGGTATGGAGGGGCCACTGGAACGGGGTAAGTTCCAAAGCTCAGCCGGCGCCATTGTGGGCCTGCGTAGTGTCCAGGACATCTGCAAAAGGCCATGCCTCGAAAAAGGTGGCATCCGTCATTATTTACCCCCATCACCAGTTATTACCCCTCTTCTCGTTGCTACCATCGGGGAGGAGGTACAGGAGCCTGAAGACACACTCTCAACGATTCAGGAACAGCTTCTTCCCCTCCGCCATCAGGGAGGAGGTACAGGAGCCTGAAGACACACACTCAACGATTCAGGAACAGCTTCTTCCCCTCCGCCATCAGGGAGGAGGTACAGGAGCCTGAAGACACACACTCAACGATTCAGGAACAGCTTCTTCCCCTCCGCCATCAGGGAGGAGGAACAGGAGCCTGAAGACACACTCAGCGATTCAGGAACAGCTTCTTCCCCTCCGCCATCAGGGAGGAGGTACAGGAGCCTGAAGACACACTCTCAGCGATTCAGGAACAGCTTCTTCCCCTCCGCCATCAGGGAGGAGGTACAGGAGCCTGAAGACACACACTCAGCGATTCAGGAACAGCTTCTTCCCCTCCGCCATCAGGGAGGAGGAACAGGAGCCTGAAGACACACACTCAGCGATTCAGGAACAGCTTCTTCCCCTCCGCCATCAGGGAGGAGGTACAGGAGCCTGAAGACACACACTCAACGATTCAGGAACAGCTTCTTCCCCTCCGCCATCAGGGAGGAGGTACAGGAGCCTGAAGACACACACTCAGCGATTCAGGAACAGCTTCTTCCCCTCCACCATCAGGGAGGAGGAACAGGAGCCTGAAGACACACTCAGCGATTCAGGAACAGCTTCTTCCCCTCCACCATCAGGGAGGAGGAACAGGAGCCTGAAGACACACTCAGCGATTCAGGAACAGCTTCTTCCCCTCCGCCATCAGGGAGGAGGTACAGGAGCCTGAAGACACACACTCAGCGATTCAGGAACAGCTTCTTCCCCTCCACCATCAGGGAGGAGGTACAGGAGCCTGAAGACACACACTCAGCGATTCAGGAACAGCTTCTTCCCCTCCGCCATCAGGGAGGAGGTACAGGAGCCTGAAGACACACACTCAGCGATTCAGGAACAGCTTCTTCTCCTCCGCCATCAGGGGGGAGGTACAGGAGCCCGAAGACACACACTCAGCGATTCAGGAACAGCTTCTTCCCCTCCGCCATCAGGGAGGAGGTACAGGAGCCCGAAGACACACACTCAGCGATTCAGGAACAGCTTCTTCCCCTCCGCCATCAGGGAGGAGGTACAGGAGTCTGAAGACACACACTCAGCAATTCAGGAGCAGCTTCTTCCCCTCCGCCATCGGGGAGGAGATACAGGAGCCTGAAGACACACACTCAGCGATTCAGGAACAGCTTCTTCCCGTCCGCCATCAGGGGGGAGGTACAGGAGCCCGAAGACACACACTCAGCGATTCAGGAACAGTTTCTTCCCCTCCGCCATCAGGGAGGAGGTACAGGAGCCTGAAGACACACACTCAGCGATTCAGGAACAGCTTCTTCCCCTCCGCCATCAGGGGGGAGGTACAGGAGCCCGAAGACACACACTCAGCGATTCAGGAACAGCTTCTTCCCCTCCGCCATCAGGGAGGAGGTACAGGAGCCCGAAGACACACACTCAGCGATTCAGGAACAGCTTCTTCCCCTCCGCCATCAGGGAGGAGGTACAGGAGTCTGAAGACACACACTCAGCAATTCAGGAGCAGCTTCTTCCCCTCCGCCATCGGGGAGGAGATACAGGAGCCTGAAGACACAGCAATTCAGGAGCAGCTTCTTCCCCTCCGCCATCGGGGAGGAGATACAGGAGTCTGAAGACACACACTCAGCAATTCAGGAACAGCTTCTTCCCCTCTGCCATCCGATTTCTGAATGGACAGTGAACCCGTGAACACAACCTCACTACTTTTTTTGCACTACTTATTTAATTCAACTTTTTAAACATATAAATACTTATTACTGTAATTTACTTTGCTTTACTGTCACCAAACAATTGATACTAGAGCGTACAATCATCACGGCGATATTTGATTCTGCGTTTCGCGCTCTGTGAAGTACAGATTGAAGTAAATGTAATAAAAATTTAAATTATAAATCATAATTAGAAAACAGAAAAGGGAAAGTAAGGTAGTGCAAGTCAGGTCCGGATGTTTGGAAGTTACGGCCCAGATCCGGGTCAGGATCCGTTCAGCAGTCTTATCACAGTTGGGAAGAAGCTGTTCCCAAATCTGGCCGTACGAGTCTTCAAGCTCCTGAACCTTCTCCCGGAGGGAAGAGGGACAAAAAGTGTGTTGGCTGGGTGGGTCGTGTCCTTGATTATCCTGGCAGCTCTGCTCAAGGAAATCATAGTTCTTATCGCAATGTACTGCTGCCGCGAGACTAAAAACCCCACGACGTTGGCCAGTGATATTAAACCTGACTCTGACTCTGGAATCGCTGCTGTACGAATCTCTTTCAAATACACCTGCGCTTGGTGGTGCCGGCAGAATGTGGCCAGCCTGATGAATATTTAGAAAAACATCTTCAGAGTGTGACTTGCCAAATTCAGCCAGAGCTAATGAATTTGGAGATGCTCCATCGCTGCCCTTCCTTCTCCTGCATCGCGAATTTCAAACAGCTCTGATTTGGTACCTTCCAAAAGGGAAAATATTCGCAGCCATAGCTAATGAATTTCTTTTTTAAAAGACGGAAACTCAGCTTGAACTAATTCAACAATTTAACGTGCGCACAGCTGCAGATTGCATGCAAGGCTGAACAAAAGGCAAGCGAAAGAAGTTTCAACTCAACTTTTGTTTCAAAAGGAGAATTGGGCGCAAAAGCAGAAATTCACGCTGCAGTCCGACCCAGAGTAAAACTGATTAGCCGACTAAATTTACGCTACCACATACAACCCAGAGATTCTTATTTAATCCAGCGGGCATACTCAGCAAATCGACACGAATAGTAAACGGTAAACAGGATCAATGAAAGATTAACCAGAGTGCAGAAGACATCAAACTGTGCAAATGCAAATATAAATAGATAGCAAAAAAAAAACCTGAGATAAAGTCCTTCAAGTGAGATCACTGCTTGTGGGAACATCTCAGTGGATGGGCAAGTGAGTGAAGTTATCCCCTTTTGTTCAAGAGCCTGATGGTTGAGGGGTGATAACTGTCCCTGAACCTGGTGGTGTGGGACCTGAGGCTCCTGTACCTCCTTCCTGATGGTTGAGGGGTAATAACTGTCCCTGAACCTGGTGGTGTGGGTCCTGAGGCTCCTGTACCTCCTTCCTGATGGTTGAGGGGTAATAACTGTCCCTGAACCTGGTGGTGTGGGTCCTGAGGGTCGAGTACCTCCTTCCTGATTGTTGAGGGGTAATAACTGTTCCTGAACTGGTGGTGTGGGACCTGAGGCTCCTGTACCTCCTTCCTGATGGTTGTGGGGTAATAACTGTTCCTGAACCTGGTGGTGTGGGTCCTGAGGCTCCTGTACCTCCTTCCTGATGGCAGCGGTGAGTAAAGAGCGTGGCGTGGGTGCTGAACATCTCTGACGATGGACGCTGCTTTCTTGTGACAGCGTTCCAGGTAGCTGTCCTCAATGGTTGGGAAGGCTTCACCTGCGATGTACTGGGATGAATCTACTACCTTTTTTAACATATACTTCCACTTTCCTACTGTCTCGAAAGGGATCTTGAACTAACCCCTCTCTGTCTCCACTTTCCACACTGAATGCTCACTCCCTGATTCCTTTCTCTATTCGTGCCTGCAGGCACTTGTGAACCGGCTGTGGCCACCGATTGAGTCCGGTGCTCCCGCTGTGGCCTCCTCTACGTTGCCGAGACCTGTCGTAAATCAGGGGTTTGGGGGCGGGGGGCATGTCAGTCCAGAGCTAAGGTGCCCTCCTCCTTTAAAAGAAAGGGGCATTAATTCCTCCAGCATCAGTGCTACCCTCAACCACATCTCCTCCATCTCACACACGTCTGGTCTAACCCCATCCTCCCGCCACCCTATGAGGGCCAGGGTCCCTCGTGTCCTCACATACCACGGTCCACTCTCCTCTCCAGCCCTTTACCTTTCCCACCCGTCACCTCCCCCCGGTGTCCCTCCTCCTTCCCTTTCTCCCACGGTCCACTCTCCTCTCCTGTCAGATTCCTTCCTCTCCAGCCCTTTACCTTTCCCACCCATCACCTCCCCCTGGTGTCCCTCCTCCTTCCCTTTCTCCCACGGTCCACTCTCCTCTCCTGTCAGATTCCTTCCTCTCCAGCCCTTTACCTCTCCCACCCATCACCTCCCCCTGGTGTCCCTCCTCCTTCCCTCTCTCCCACAGTCCACTCTCCACTCCTATCAGATTCCTTCCTCTCCAGCCCTTTACCTTTCCCACCCATCACCTCCCCCTGGTGTCCCTCCTCCTTCCCTTTCTCCCACGGTCCACTCTCCACTCCTATCAGATTCCTTCCTCTCCAGCCCTTTACCTTTCCCACCCATCACCTCCCCCTGGTGTCCCTCCTCCTTCCCTCTCTCCCACAGTCCACTCTCCACTCCTATCAGATTCCTTCCTCTCCAGCCCTTTACCTTTCCCACCCATCACCTCCCCCTGGTGTCCCTCCTCCTTCCCTCTCTCCCACAGTCCACTCTCCACTCCTATCAGATTCCTTCCTCTCCAGCCCTTTACCTTTCCCACCCATCACCTCCCCCTGGTGTCCCTCCTCCTTCCATTTCTCCCGCGGTCCACTCTCCTCTCCTGTCAGATTCCTTCCTCTCCAGCCCTTTACCTTTCCCACCCATCACCTCCCCCTGGTGTCCCTCCTCCTTCCCTTTCTCCCACGGTCCACTCTCCTCTCCTGTCAGATTCCTTCCTCTCCAGCCCTTTACCTCTCCCACCCATCACCTCCCCCTGGTGTCCCTCCTCCTTCCCTCTCTCCCACAGTCCACTCTCCACTCCTATCAGATTCCTTCCTCTCCAGCCCTTTACCTTTCCCACCCATCACCTCCCCCTGGTGTCCCTCCTCCTTCCCTTTCTCCCACGGTCCACTCTCCACTCCTATCAGATTCCTTCCTCTCCAGCCCTTTACCTTTCCCACCCATCACCTCCCCCTGGTGTCCCTCCTCCTTCCCTCTCTCCCACAGTCCACTCTCCACTCCTATCAGATTCCTTCCTCTCCAGCCCTTTACCTTTCCCACCCATCACCTCCCCCTGGTGTCCCTCCTCCTTCCCTCTCTCCCACAGTCCACTCTCCACTCCTATCAGATTCCTTCCTCTCCAGCCCTTTACCTTTCCCACCCATCACCTCCCCCTGGTGTCCCTCCTCCTTCCCTTTCTCCCGCGGTCCACTCTCCTCTCCTGTCAGATTCCTTCCTCTCCAGCCCTTTACCTCTCCCACCCATCACCTCCCCCTGGTGTCCCTCCTCCTTCCCTCTCTCCCACAGTCCACTCTCCACTCCTGTCAGATTCCTTCCTCTCCAGCCCTTTACCTCTCCCACCCATCACCTCCCCCTGGTGTCCCTCCTCCTTCCCTTTCTCCCACGGTCCACTCTCCTCTCCTGTCAGATTCCTTCCTCTCCAGCCCTTTACCTTTCCCACCCATCACCTCCCCCTGGTGTCCCTCCTCCTTCCCTTTCTCCCACGGTCCACTCTCCTCTCCTGTCAGATTCCTTCCTCTCCAGCCCTTTACCTTTCCCACCCATCACCTCCCCCTGGTGTCCCTCCTCCTTCCCTTTCTCCCACGGTCCACTCTCCTCTCCTGTCAGATTACTTCCTCTCCAGCCCTTTACCTCTCCCACCCATCACCTCCCCCTGGTGTCCCTCCTCCTTCCCTTTCTCCCACGGTCCACTCTCCTCTCCTGTCAGATTCCTTCCTCTCCAGCCCTTTACCTCTCCCACCCATCACCTCCCCCGGGTGTCCCTCCTCCTTCCCTTTCTCCCACGGTCCACTCTCCTCTCCTATCAGATTCCTTCCTCTCCAGCCCTTTACCTCTCCCACCCATCACCTCCCCCTGGTGTCCCTCCTCCTTCCCTTTCTCCCACGGTCCACTCTCCTCTCCTGTCAGATTCCTTCCTCTCCAGCCCTTTACCTTTCCCACCCATCACCTCCCCCTGGTGTCCCTCCTCCTTCCCTTTCTCCCACGGTCCACTCTCCTCTCCTGTCAGATTCCTTCCTCTCCAGCCCTTTACCTTTCCCACCCGTCACCTCTCCCTTCCTCCAGCATTGTGTGTGTGTGTGTGTGTGTGTGTTGCTTCCAGCAATAAGACTTTTTTCTCCCCTATCCTCGGAGGCAGGCAATCTTTCATCAGCCACTGCGCGGCAAACACCAACGACCGCAATAACCTCTCTGCCAGTGAATTCAAACTTACTTTAAAATCTTTAGAACTGGATTTGGAGCCAAATAATCGGAGGGAGGGGACGGAATTTTCAATCAGCAGATTAGAAATTTGCCTTGAAGAAGTATTTATTAATTAAAGCAGGCAGATTCTTAACATGAGCCATTTGGCAAATGAAAGATCAAGTTTTTGGAAGGCAGTTGGTAATGGATGTAATGTAATATTTGGACTCACTGGGAAGAATAATTAAAAAGCACGTTGCTGCATCCATTTACTGTGAACCTTTATCAACATAATTGGAAAAATTACTAATGGCTTCTGTAATAAGCCTGGTCGTGTAAACTTATCCCAAATATTTATTCTCCTCCCTTCAAAAATCAATCCGTTTTTTTTCCCAGAAAGTATATTAGATTCGGGGAATATATTTTGCCTGGTTTAATGTAATAATGGAAAGCATTTAAAACACAATCAAATTCTGAACTACAATCCCCACGCAGGTGTGAACGGAATTGCTAATAGGCCACGATGCCTGCACGCTTTGGGTCTCGTTAGTGCGCGCTCAACTCCGCTTTGGGGACATAAACCCCGGGAAAGGAAAGTATTAACGCTGGCAGCTAGGACAAACTCAGTAGGGAGTGGATCTGAGTTACAGATCGAAGCCTCGCCCCGCGCTCGCAGAGCATCATTAATTGGCAAACAGTTCATCAGCCTGTTTTCAGACAGAGTCCGAGCGGGTCACGTCTGTTCCCCCCACCCACCCGGGTCTCGCCATCGACCTGTCTCGTTCAAGGGAAGCGGGAGATCACCACTGTCAGGTCCTCAGCACCGTTCGGGTTGGTCGAGGGGAGGGAAATTCTCATCTCAAACCTGCTACAAAGGCTTCCCCATCGATGTGCGTCCAAGATAGCCCGGCCACACCCGACCTCCAAGCCCGGCCCCTGCCCTTAGCTACTGAGCCCGGCCGGGGCCCATTCCGGGCGAAGGCGGGTCACCGGCGCCTTAAAAGCAGCCGCTCCGGGCAGGTGGCGGGCCGCGGTTGGCTGCTCGCCCAGGGGAAGGAAAACCCTGACCTCAAACCCTCGCTGCCTCGAGGCTCCACTGACATACGGGGAAGGCTTTGGGAGGGAGATGGAGTCCCTGAGGCAGGATCCACATTGAGGTCAGCGCCCGGTGCCAAACCGCATCGGGTCTCCGATAACTGGGACGCAACATCCGTGACCAGTAGAGAGCCTCACTCTGACTGGAGGGGAAGTTTCAGTCCGTACCCTCACTCTGACTGGAGGGGAAGATTCACTCGGTACCCTCACTCTGACTGGAGGGGAAGATTCACTCCGTACCCTCACTCTGACTGGAGGGGAAGTTTCACTCCATACCCTCACTCTGACTGGAGAGGAAGATTCACTCCTTACCCTCACTCTGACTGGAGGGGAAGATTCACTCCGTACCCTCACTCTGACTGGAGAGGAAGATTCACTCGGTACCCTCACTCTGACTGGAGGGGAAGATTCACTCCTTACCCTCACTCTGACTGGAGGGGAAGTTTCACTCCATACCCTCACTCTGACTGGAGGGGAAGATTCACTCCATACCCTCACTCTGACTGGAGGGGAAGATTCACTCCGTACCCTCACTCTGACTGGAGGGGAAGATTCACTCGGTACCCTCACTCAGACTGAAGGGGAAGATTCACTCCGTACCCTCACTCTGACTGGAGGGGAAGATTCACTCCGTACCCTCACTCTGACTGGAGGGGAAGATTCACTCGCTACCCTCACTCTGACTGGAGGGGAAGTTTCACTCCGTTCCCTCACTCTGACTGGAGAGGAAGATTCACTCCATACCTATCACTCTGACTGGAGGGGAAGATTCACTCGGTACCCTCACTCTGACTGGAGAGGAAGATTCACTCGGCACCATCACTCTGACTGGAGGGGAAGATTCACTCGGTACCCTCACTCTGACTGGAAGGGAAGATTCACTCGGTACCCTCACTCTGACTGGAGGGGAAGATTCACTCCATACCTATCACTCTGACTGGAGGGGAAGATTCACTCGGTACCCTCACTCTGACTGGAGGGGAAGATTCACTCGGTACCCTCACTCTGACTGGAGGGGACGATTCACTCGGTACCCTCACTCTGACTGGAGGGGACGATTCACTCCGTACCCTCACTCTGACTGGAGGGGAAGATTCACTCCGTACCCTCACTCTGACTGGAGGGGAAGATTCACTCGGTACCCTCACTCTGACAGGAGGGGAAGATTCACTCGGTACCCTCACTCTGACTGGAGGGGAAGATTCACTCGGTACCCTCACTCTGACTGGAGAGGAAGATTCACTCGGTACCCTCACTCTGACTGGAGGGGAAGATTCACTCGGTACCCTCACTCTGACTGGAGGGGAAGATTCACTTGGTACCCTCACTCTGACTGGAGGGGAAGTTTCACTCCGTACCCTCACTCTGACTGGAGGGGAAGATTCACTCGGTACCCTCACTCTGACTGGAGGGGAAGATTCACTTGGTACCCTCATTCTGACTGGAGGGAAAGATTCACTCCGTACCCTCACTCTGACTGGAGGGGAAGATTCACTCCGTACCCTCACACTGACTGGAGAGGAACATTCACTCGGTACCCTCACTCTGACTGGAGGGGAAGATTCACTCGGTACCCTCACTCTGACTGGAGGGGAAGATTCACTCCATACCCTCACTCTGACTGGAGGGGAAGATTCACTCCATACCCTCACTCTGACTGGAGGGGAAGATTCACTCGGTACCCTCAATCTGACAGGAGGGGAAGATTCACTCCGTACCCTCACTCTGACTGGAGGGGAAGATTCACTCCAGACCCTCACTCTGACTGGAGGGGAAGATTCACTCGGTACCCTCACGCTGACTGGAGGGGAAGATTCACTCGGTACCCTCACTCTGACTGGAGGGGAAGATTCACTCGGTACCCTCACTCTAACTGGAGGGGAACATTCACTCCGTACCCTCACTCTGACTGGAGGGGAAGATTCACTCCGTACCCTCACTCTGACTGGAGGGGAAGATTCACTCCGTACCCTCACTCTGACTGGAGGGGAAGATTCACTCGGTACCCTCACTCTGACTGGAGGGGAAGATTCACTCGGTACCCTCACTCTGACTGGAGGGGAAGATTCACTCCGTACCCTCACTCTGACTGGAGGGGAAGATTCACTCCGTACCCTCACTCTGACTGGAGGGGAAGATTCACTCCAGACCCTCACTCTGACTGGAGGGGAAGATTCACTCCAGATCCTCACTCTGACTGGAGGGGAAGATTCACTCCAGACCCTCACTCTGACTGGAGGGGAAGATTCACTCCGTTCCCTCACTCTGACTGGAGGGGAAGATTCACTCGGTACCCTCACTCTGACTGGAGGGGAAGATTCACTCGGTACCCTCACTCTGACTGGAGGGGAAGATTCACTCCATACCCTCAATCTGACTGGAGGAAAAGATTCACTCCGTACCCTCACTCTGACTGGAGGGGAAGATTCACTCCAGACCCTCACTCTGACTGGAGGTGAAGATTCACTCGGTACCCTCACTCTGGAGGGGAAGATTCACTCCAAACCCTCACTCTGACTGGAGGGGAAGATTAACTCCATACCCTCACTCTGACTGGAGGGGAAGATTCACTCCATACTCTCACTCTGACTGGAGGGGAAGATTCACTCGGTACCCTCACGCTGACTGGAGGGGAAGATTCACTCGGTACCCTCACTCTGACTGGAGGGGAAGATTCACTCGGTACCCTCACTCTGACTGGAGGGGACGAATCACTCGGTACCCTCACTCTGACTGGAGGGGAAGATTCACTCGGTACCCTCACTCTGACTGGAGGGGAAGATTCACTCCATAACCTCACTCTGACTGGAGGGGAAGATTCACTCCGTACCCTCACTGAGACCGAAGGGGAAGATTCACTCCGTACCCTCACTCTGACTGGAGGGGAAGATTCACTCCGTACCCTCACTCTGACTGGAGGGGAAGATTCACTCGGTACCCTCACTCTGACTGGAGGGGAAGTTTTATTCCGTTCCCTCACTCTGACTGGAGAGGAAGATTCACTCGGTACCCTCACTCTGACTGGAGGGGAAGATTCACTCGGTACCCTCACTCTGACTGGAGGGGAAGATTCACTCGGTACCCTCACTCTGACTGGAGAGGAAGATTCACTCGGTACCCTCACTCTGACTGGAGAGGAAGATTCACTCGGTACCCTCACTCTGATTGGAGGGGAAGTTTCACTCCGTTCCCACACTCTGACTGGAGGGGAAGATTCACTCCGTACCCTCACTCTGACTGGAGAGGAAGATTCACTCCTTACCCTCACTCTGACAGGAGGGGAAGTTTCACTCCGTACCCTCACTCTGACTGGAGGGGAAGATTCACTCCGTACCCTCACTCTGACTGGAGGGGAAGATTCACTCGGTACCCTCACTCTGACTGGAGGGGAAGATTCACTCGGTACCCTCACTCTGACTGGAGGGGAAGATTCACTCGGTACCCTCACTCTGACTGGAGGGGAAGATTCACTCCATACCCTCAATCTGACTGGAGGAAAAGATTCACTCCGTACCCTCACTCTGACTGGAGGGGAAGATTCACTCCAGACCCTCACTCTGACTGGAGGTGAAGATTCACTCGGTACCCTCACTCTGGAGGGGAAGATTCACTCCAAACCCTCACTCTGACTGGAGGGGAAGATTAACTCCATACCCTCACTCTGACTGGAGGGGAAGATTCACTCCATACTCTCACTCTGACTGGAGGGGAAGATTCACTCGGTACCCTCACGCTGACTGGAGGGGAAGATTCACTCGGTACCCTCACTCTGACTGGAGGGGAAGATTCACTCGGTACCCTCACTCTGACTGGAGGGGACGAATCACTCGGTACCCTCACTCTGACTGGAGGGGAAGATTCACTCGGTACCCTCACTCTGACTGGAGGGGAAGATTCACTCCATAACCTCACTCTGACTGGAGGGGAAGATTCACTCCGTACCCTCACTGAGACCGAAGGGGAAGATTCACTCCGTACCCTCACTCTGACTGGAGGGGAAGATTCACTCCGTACCCTCACTCTGACTGGAGGGGAAGACTCACTCGGTACCCTCACTCTGACTGGAGGGGAAGTTTTATTCCGTTCCCTCACTCTGACTGGAGAGGAAGATTCACTCGGTACCCTCACTCTGACTGGAGGGGAAGATTCACTCGGTACCCTCACTCTGACTGGAGGGGAAGATTCACTCGGTACCCTCACTCTGACTGGAGAGGAAGATTCACTCGGTACCCTCACTCTGACTGGAGAGGAAGATTCACTCGGTACCCTCACTCTGATTGGAGGGGAAGTTTCACTCCGTTCCCTCACTCTGACTGGAGGGGAAGATTCACTCCGTACCCTCACTCTGACTGGAGAGGAAGATTCACTCCTTACCCTCACTCTGACAGGAGGGGAAGTTTCACTCCGTACCCTCACTCTGACTGGAGGGGAAGATTCACTCCGTACCCTCACTCTGACTGGAGGGGAAGATTCACTCCAGACCCTCACTCTGACTGGAGGGGAAGATTCACTCCGTACCCTCACTCTGACTGGAGGGGAAGATTCACTCCAGACCCTCACTGAGACTGAAGGGGAAGATTCACTCCGTACCCTCACTCTGACTGGAGGGGAAGTTTCACTCCATACCCTCACTCTGACTGGAGGGGAAGATTCACTCCGTACCCTCACTCTGACTGGAGGGGAAGATTCACTCGGTACCCTCACTCTGACTGGAGGGGAAGATTCACTCCGTACCCTCACTCAGACTGAAGGGGAAGATTCACTCCGTACCCTCACTCTGACTGGAGGGGAAGATTCACTCGGTACCCTCACTCTGACTGGAGGGGAAGATTCACTCCGTACCCTCACTCTGAGTGGAGGGGAAGATTCACTCCGTACCCTCACTCTGACTGGAGGGGAAGATTCACTCGGTACCCTCACTCTGACTGGAGGGGAAGATTCACTCGCTACCCTCACTCTGACTGGAGGGGAAGTTTCACTCCGTTCCCTCACTCTGACGGGAGAGGAAGATTCACTCCATACCTATCACTCTGACTGGAGGGGAAGATTCACTCGGTACCCTCACTCTGACTGGAGGGGAAGATTCACTCGGTACCCTCACTCTGATTGGAGGGGAAGTTTCACTCCGTACCCTCACTCTGACTGGAGGGGAAGATTCACTCCGTACCCTCACTCTGACTGGAGGGGAAGATTCACTCCGTACCCTCACTCTGACTGGAGGGGAAGATTCACTCCATACCCTCACTCTGACTGGAGGGGAAGATTCACTCGGTACCCTCACTCTGACTGGAGGGGAAGATTCACTCGGTACCCTCACTCTGACTGGAGGGGAAGATTCACTCCGTACCCTCACTCTGACTGGAGGGGAAGATTCACTCCGTACCCTCACTCTGACTGGAGGGGAAGATTCACTCCAGACCCTCACTCTGACTGGAGGGGAAGATTCACTCCAGACCCTCACTCTGACTGGAGGGGAAGATTCACTCCGTTCCCTCACTCTGACTGGAGAGGAAGATTCACTCGGTACCCTCACTCTGACTGGAGGGGAAGATTCACTCGGTACGCTCACTCTGACTGGAGGGGAAGATTCACTCCGTACCCTCAATCTGACTGGAGGAAAAGATTCACTCCGTACCCTCACTCTGACTGGAGGGGAAGATTCACTCCAGACCCTCACTCTGACTGGAGGTGAAGATTCACTCGGTACCCTCACTCTGGAGGGGAAGATTCACTCCAGACCCTCACTCTGACAGGAGGGGAAGATTCACTCGGTACCCTCACTCTGACTGGAGGGGAAGATTCACTCGGTACCCTCACTCTGACTGGAGGGGAAGATTCACTCCGTACCCTCAATCTGACTGGAGGAAAAGATTCACTCTGTACCCTCACTCTGACTGGAGGGGAAGATTCACTCCAGACCCTCACTCTGACTGGAGGTGAAGATTCACTCGGTACCCTCACTCTGGAGGGGAAGATTCACTCCAGACCCTCACTCTGACTGGAGGGGAAGATTCACTCCAGACCCTCACTCTGACTGGAGGGGAAGATTCACTCCATACCCTCAGTCTGACTGGAGGGGGAGATTCACTCGGTACCCTCACGCTGACTGGAGGGGAAGATTCACTTGGTACCCTCACTCTGACTGGAGGGGAAGATTCACTCGGTACCCTCACTCTGACTGGAGGGGACGAATCACTCGGTACCCTCACTCTGACTGGAGGGGAAGATTCACTCGGTACCCTCACTCTGACTGGAGGGGAAGATTCACTCCGTAACCTCACTCTGACTGGAGGGGAAGATTCACTCCGTACCCTCACTCTGACTGGAGGGGAAGATTCACTCGGTACCCTCACTCTGACTGGAGGGGAAGATTCACTCCATACCTATCACTCTGACTGGAGGGGAAGATTCACTCGGTACCCTCACTCTGACTGGAGGGGAAGATTCACTCGGTACCCTCACTCTGACTGGAGGGGAAGTTTTATTCCGTTCCCTCACTCTGACTGGAGAGGAAGATTCACTCGGTACCCTCACTCTGACTGGAGGGGAAGATTCACTCGGTACCCTCACTCTGACTGGAGGGGAAGATTCACTCGGTACCCTCACTCTGACTGGAGAGGAAGATTCACTCGGTACCCTCACTCTGACTGGAGAGGAAGATTCACTCGGTACCCTCACTCTGATTGGAGGGGAAGTTTCACTCCGTTCCCTCACTCTGACTGGAGGGGAAGATTCACTCCGTACCCTCACTCTGACTGGAGAGGAAGATTCACTCCTTACCCTCACTCTGACAGGAGGGGAAGTTTCACTCCGTACCCTCACTCTGACTGGAGGGGAAGATTCACTCCGTACCCTCACTCTGACTGGAGGGGAAGATTCACTCCAGACCCTCACTCTGACTGGAGGGGAAGATTCACTCCGTACCCTCACTCTGACTGGAGGGGAAGATTCACTCCAGACCCTCACTGAGACTGAAGGGGAAGATTCACTCCGTACCCTCACTCTGACTGGAGGGGAAGTTTCACTCCATACCCTCACTCTGACTGGAGGGGAAGATTCACTCCGTACCCTCACTCTGACTGGAGGGGAAGATTCACTCGGTACCCTCACTCTGACTGGAGGGGAAGATTCACTCCGTACCCTCACTCAGACTGAAGGGGAAGATTCACTCCGTACCCTCACTCTGACTGGAGGGGAAGATTCACTCGGTACCCTCACTCTGACTGGAGGGGAAGATTCACTCCGTACCCTCACTCTGAGTGGAGGGGAAGATTCACTCCGTACCCTCACTCTGACTGGAGGGGAAGATTCACTCGGTACCCTCACTCTGACTGGAGGGGAAGATTCACTCGCTACCCTCACTCTGACTGGAGGGGAAGTTTCACTCCGTTCCCTCACTCTGACGGGAGAGGAAGATTCACTCCATACCTATCACTCTGACTGGAGGGGAAGATTCACTCGGTACCCTCACTCTGACTGGAGGGGAAGATTCACTCGGTACCCTCACTCTGATTGGAGGGGAAGTTTCACTCCGTACCCTCACTCTGACTGGAGGGGAAGATTCACTCCGTACCCTCACTCTGACTGGAGGGGAAGATTCACTCCGTACCCTCACTCTGACTGGAGGGGAAGATTCACTCCATACCCTCACTCTGACTGGAGGGGAAGATTCACTCGGTACCCTCACTCTGACTGGAGGGGAAGATTCACTCGGTACCCTCACTCTGACTGGAGGGGAAGATTCACTCCGTACCCTCACTCTGACTGGAGGGGAAGATTCACTCCGTACCCTCACTCTGACTGGAGGGGAAGATTCACTCCAGACCCTCACTCTGACTGGAGGGGAAGATTCACTCCAGACCCTCACTCTGACTGGAGGGGAAGATTCACTCCGTTCCCTCACTCTGACTGGAGAGGAAGATTCACTCGGTACCCTCACTCTGACTGGAGGGGAAGATTCACTCGGTACCCTCACTCTGACTGGAGGGGAAGATTCACTCCGTACCCTCAATCTGACTGGAGGAAAAGATTCACTCCGTACCCTCACTCTGACTGGAGGGGAAGATTCACTCCAGACCCTCACTCTGACTGGAGGTGAAGATTCACTCGGTACCCTCACTCTGGAGGGGAAGATTCACTCCAGACCCTCACTCTGACAGGAGGGGAAGATTCACTCGGTACCCTCACTCTGACTGGAGGGGAAGATTCACTCGGTACCCTCACTCTGACTGGAGGGGAAGATTCACTCCGTACCCTCAATCTGACTGGAGGAAAAGATTCACTCTGTACCCTCACTCTGACTGGAGGGGAAGATTCACTCCAGACCCTCACTCTGACTGGAGGTGAAGATTCACTCGGTACCCTCACTCTGGAGGGGAAGATTCACTCCAGACCCTCACTCTGACTGGAGGGGAAGATTCACTCCAGACCCTCACTCAGACTGGAGGGGAAGATTCACTCCATACCCTCAGTCTGACTGGAGGGGGAGATTCACTCGGTACCCTCACGCTGACTGGAGGGGAAGATTCACTCGGTACCCTCACTCTGACTGGAGGGGAAGATTCACTCGGTACCCTCACTCTGACTGGAGGGGACGAATCACTCGGTACCCTCACTCTGACTGGAGGGGAAGATTCACTCGGTACCCTCACTCTGACTGGAGGGGAAGATTCACTCCGTAACCTCACTCTGACTGGAGGGGAAGATTCACTCCGTACCCTCACTGAGACTGAAGGGGAAGATTCACTCCGTACCCTCACTCTGACTGGAGGGGAAGATTCACTCCGTACCCTCACTCTGACTGGAGAGGAAGATTCACTCGGTACCCTCACTCTGACTGGAGGGGAAGATTCACTCGGTACCCTCACTCTGACTGGAGGGGAAGATTCACTCGGTACCCTCACTCTGACTGGAGAGGAAGATTCACTCGGTACCCTCACTCTGACTGGAGAGGAAGATTCACTCGGTACCCTCACTCTGATTGGAGGGGAAGTTTCACTCCGTTCCCTCACTCTGACTGGAGGGGAAGATTCACTCCGTACCCTCACTCTGACTGGAGAGGAAGATTCACTCCTTACCCTAACTCTGACTGGAGGGGAAGTTTCACTCCGTACCCTCACTGTGACTGGAGGGGAAGATTCACTCCATACCCTCACTCTGACTGGAGGGGAAGATTCACTCCGTACCCTCACTCTGACTGGAGGGGAAGATTCACTCGGTACCCTCACTCTGACTGGAGGGGACGATTCACTCCGTACCCTCACTCAGACTGAAGGGGAAGATTCACTCCGTACCCTCACTCTGACTGGAGGGGAAGATTCACTCCGTACCCTCACTCTGACTGGAGGGGAAGATTCACTCGCTACCCTCACTCTGACTGGAGGGGAAGTTTCACTCCATTCCCTCACTCTGACTGGAGAGGAAGATTCACTCCATACCTATCACTCTGACTGGAGGGGAAGATTCACTCGGTACCCTCACTCTGACTGGAGGGGAAGATTCACTCGGTTCCCTCACTCTGACAGGAGGGGAAGATTCACTCGGTACCCTCACTCTGACTGGAGGGGAAGATTCACTCGGAACCCTCACTCTGACTGGAGAGGAAGATTCACTCGGTACCCTCACTCTGACTGGAGAGGAAGATTCACTCCTTACCCTCACTCTGACTGGAGGGGAAGTTTCACTCCGTACCCTCACTCTGACTGGAGGGGAAGTTTCACTCCGTACCCTCACTCTGACTGGAGGGGAAGTTTCACTCCGTACCCTTACTCTGACTGGAGGGGAAGATTCACTCGGTACCCTCACTCTGACTGGAGGGGAAGATTCACTCGGTACCCTCACTCTGACTGGAGGGGACGAATCACTCGGTACCCTCACTCTGACTGGAGGGGAAGATTCACTCGGTACCCTCACTCTGACTGGAGGGGAAGATTCACTCCATAACCTCACTCTGACTGGAGGGGAAGATTCACTCCGTACCCTCACTGAGACTGAAGGGGAAGATTCACTCCGTACCCTCACTCTGACTGGAGGGGAAGATTCACTCCGTACCCTGACTCTGACTGGAGGGGAAGATTCACTTGGTACCCTCATTCTGACTGGAGGGGAAGTTTTACTCCGGTCCCTCACTCTGACTGGAGAGGAAGATTCACTCCATACCCTCACTCTGACTGGAAGGGAAGATTCACTCGGTACCCTCACTCTGACTGGAGGGGAAGATTCACTCGGTACCCTCACTCTGACTGGAGAGGAAGATTCACTCGGTACCCTCACTCTGATTGGAGGGGAAGTTTCACTCCGTTCCCTCACTCTGACTGGAGGGGAAGATTCACTCGGTACCCTCACTCTGACTGGAGGGGACAAATCACTCGGTACCCTCACTCTGACTGGAGGGGAAGATTCACTCGGTACCCTCACTCTGACTGGAGGGGAAGATTCACTCCATAACCTCACTCTGACTGGAGGGGAAGATTCACTCCGTACCCTCACTGAGACTGAAGGGGAAGATTCACTCCGTACCCTCACTCTGACTGGAGGGGAAGATTCACTCCGTACCCTCACTCTGACTGGAGGGGAAGATTCACTTGGTACCCTCATTCTGACTGGAGGGGAAGTTTTACTCCGGTCCCTCACTCTGACTGGAGAGGAAGATTCACTCCATACCCTCACTCTGACTGGAAGGGAAGATTCACACGGTACCCTCACTCTGACTGGAGGGGAAGATTCACTCGGTACCCTCACTCTGACTGGAGAGGAAGATTCACTCCATACCCTCACTCTGACTGGAGGGGAAGATTCACTCCATACCCTCACTCTGACTGGAGGGGAAGATTCACTCCATAACCTCACTCTGACTGGAGGGGAAGATTCACTCCGTACCCTCACTCTGACTGGAGGGGAAGATTCACTCGGTACCCTCACTCTGACTGGAGGGGAAGATTCACTCGGTACCCTCACTCTGACTGGAGGGGAAGATTCACTCCATACCCTCACTCTGACTGGAGGGGAAGATTCACTCCATACCCTCACTCTGACTGGAGGGGAAGATTCACTCGGTACCCTCACTCTGACTGGAGGGGAATATTCACTCGGTACCCTCACTCTGACTGGAGGGGAAGATTCACTCCGTACCCTCACTCTGACTGGAGGGGAAGATTCACTCCGTACCCTCACTCTGACTGGAGGGGAAGATTCACTCGGTACCCTCACTCTGACTGGAGTGGAAGATTCACTCGGTACCCTCACTCTGACTGGAGGGGCAGATTCACTCGGTACCCTCACTCTGACTGGAGGGGAAGATTCACTCGGTACCCTCACTCTGACTGGAGGGGAAGATTCACTCCGTACCCTCACTCTGACTGGAGGGGAAGATTCACTCCGTACCCTCACTCTGACTGGAGGGGACGATTCACTCGGTACCCTCACTCTGACTGGAGGGGAAGATTCACTCCGTACCCTCACTCTGACTGGAGGGGCAGATTCACTCGGTACCCTCACTCTGTCTGGAGGGGAAGATTGACTCGACACTCGTTGGGGCCGAGCTGAAGTAAAGCAGAGGGCAAATTTGGAGTATCGTGTGGAGTTTTGGTCACCGAATTATGGGAAGGATATTAATCAGGTTGAAAGAGTGCAGAGAAGGTTTACAAGGATGTTGCCGGGACTTGAGAAACTGAGTTACAGAGAAAGGTTGAATAGGTTAGGACTTTATTCCCTGGAGCGTAGCAGAATGAGGGGAGACTTGATAGAGGTGTATAAAATTATGATGGGTATAGAGTGAGTGAATGCAAGCAGGCTTTTTCCACTGAGGCTGGGGGAGAAAAAAAACCCAGAGGTCATGGGTTAAGGGTGAAGGGGGAAAAGTTTAAAGGGAACATTCACGCAGAGAGAGCGGTGGGAGTGTGGAACGAGCTGCCAGATGAAGTGGTGAATGCGGGCTCACTTTTAACATTGAAGAAAAACTTGGACCGGTACGTGGATGAGAGGGGTTTGGAGGGATATGGCCCAGGTGCAGGTCAGTGGGACCAGGCGGAAAAATGGTTCGGCACAGCCAAGAAGGGCTGAAACGCCTGTTTCTGTGCTGGAATGTTCGATGGTTCTATGGCCTGACTCAGTAATGGGAACTCACAGTCTCTGTCTTACAGAACCTCCGACCTTTCGCCAAAAACATCTGCCCTTCCCTGGAAACGGCACGGGGTGGGGGGAAATGAGACCAGCGGATATGGGAGCCTTCGGCCTACCCATTGGGTCTTCCTTGCTATTTCATCGAGGATGGTCCTTTCTCCCCACCCCCCCCCCCCCACCCAGCCCCGTCCAATTGAGAATCTGTCAAGCTGCTCCTCGTCTCCACTCCGAAAGGACGCCCCTCTATTCTGAGGAAGCGCCCTCTGTGGCGTCTGGGCTCTCCCCCCCCCCCCCACCCCCAGCTCACCATAATCCGCGAAGAAGCGGAGGTGCGGCGGCCATTTTCTTTTGTTCAGCTAGCTGGGACCTCCCAGAGCGAGAACCATTTCTCCAACTCGGGCTCGGCGGCTGAAGCAGACGAGCCCCGTTCCCCACCCCCACTCGCCCCGACCGCCAACCCGGTATTGCTCTGACTATCACTTGTCTCTCACCCCCTTCCATCCGGTTCGGAGGCTCCGGACGGGCTCCCACGACCCTCCCGGCTGGCTGGTGGGATGGGGAATGCATCACACCCCACATTTCAGCAACTGCCTCCGAAGGGAGCATCGAAGGTGACCTCTTCTCTGTGACACAGTGCCCTGGAGTTGGCCCACACGTCCAACCGCAAACCAGAGAAGGAGTCTTTGCTCTCACACTGTTTGATAACTAATACACAGTTCTATACTACTGTACTTACACTGGTAGTGCTCTGTATTTCATTTAAACACATAATTTGTTACTCAAACTTTATCTTTCGATACATTTTTTAAAAACTATTTCCACGAAACTTCGGCTGATTGGGGGTTTAGGGTTTATTCTGGAGTTGGAGCGAACGTTGACTTCACCAGTCTCCAGACCCCTGACCGTGGGTTGTGTAGATGGAATTTAAAAGGCAGCCCTGAACAATAGCGCTCCTGGAGTTGACTGCAAACCAGGCCATGCCGATTAACGCTCATCTGGAGCGTGGGTGCGAAGACTACATGTGATTCAAAGGAAGCATTGTAGAATCATTGTCCCTGCAGTGCTGTACTGATGACCTTTAGCGGGTGAAAACGTGGCGTCACGTTGGGGCCGGGGAGACCTCTTCCACCGAGAGGGTCTCAACGCGACGCCCACTGCTCGTCTTTGTTGAATAAAACAGCCCCTAGTTCCACTAGCTCGGCCGACTGGGGCATCTGCCTCAATGGGGCAAAATGTACCGATCCGACAGTGTCCCGACGAACCGGAACCCAGCGCAATCGGGTTTACGCGGCGCAGACGCGCCGTGGTCCGGAGGGGACGTCGTTCCGCTTGCTTGTGCCCACGTACAGTCGGACGACAGTAAACTTCACCTTGATCCGTTGGTACCAGGGCAGACGGGATTAAAAATCCAGGGCAGCACGAGCGGTACTGACCAAAGGAGTGTTGAGGAGCAGAGGGGCGTCGGTGCGCGAGCCCGGGGACCCTTGGCAGTGACGGCGCTGGGTAGGCCACGGGTATTAGCGAAGAAGCACGTGGGGCATTGGTTTCATTCAGTGGGGGCAACAAATACAGAAATGGGGGGCTTCAAATAGCCCACGACTAAGTTTCAGGAACTAACAAGGGGTATGGAGACGGTCAATAAAGTTCGTGGTGGTATTGTGCTTATGTGCTGTGTGTGATATATATATATATACACATGCACTGTGGGTGAACCATGGTCCAGCAGAACATTGTTTCATTGGGTTGCACGCGTGCACAGTCAGGTGACAATAAACTTGACCTTGAGCTTGATAAACTCATCTGAATGGAGAAGGGCGCAGGAGATAGCAGGGTCGGGTTCGACGCCTCCTGGGCACGCACTGAATCCCGTTTCTCTCAGCACAAGGACATGGAGCGGAGAATGCCGCCGAGGAATTTATCACGATGGGGAAACGGTTCTCAGTTTAACCCCCTTCCCCGAACCCGGGAGTCCACAGCGGTGCGGAAGACCGCAGGTGGTTGAAAATAAACCCCACCCCCCCCTGCTTTGGCCGCATTACGACTGGCAAAGACACAGACGAATTGCCACAATTCTCAGAAAAAAAACACAGACACATTGAGCTATCCTGTCAGGCTGACCTCGATGGTAATGAAGTACCGCAGATGACAAGGGCAGATACGTCAACACGTTTCTTGCAAGTGACGGCTTTTTTTAAAAAGAACAACACACAAACGCCGGCCAGAATTTGAAGCTCACCCGCAGAGGTTTAAACCTCGGCCCAGCGCAAACCGCGCAGACTTTGCGAGCAGTCCGTGTGAAGTGGACGAACCCAGCAGTTTGCTATGAAATCTGTCCCCCAAAATCATAAAAGCCACGTTTGCCTCACGTTTGCGTCCGATCAGCTGATCCTTATAAGCGCTAAGATGCCAAACGGCGGGAGAGTCATTTTACGCCAGGAAGATCCGCAGATGCTGGAAATTGCCTGCCTTATCATCAACTTTTCCCCCCAACTTGCCCCCTGCCCTCAAATTCCCGACTCCTCCCTCCCCTTTCTCGATCTCTCCCTCCCTACAGACGGTTTATCAACTGATTATCTTCTATAAACCCACCGATCCTCACAGCTACCTGGACTTGACCTCCTACCACCCTGTCTCTTGTGAGGATGCCATCCTCTTCTTGCAATCCCTCCGTCTCGGTCACATCTCCTCAGGACGGGGCATGTCACTCCAGAGCTAAGATGCCCTCCTCCTTCAAAAGAAAGGGGCTTTCCTTCCTCCAGCTTCAAGAGCTGCCCCTCAACCACATCTCCTCCATCTCACACACGTCTGCTCTGACCCCATCCTCCCGCCAGCCACCCTCTCAGAGACACGGGGTTCCTCTTTTTGTAAACTTTTATTTTTATTGAACGCAAAACACAAAAACGGAAATGCTAAACTTACGCTACCAGAGCCAGGGATTCGTAAAACATAGCATAGTACAGCACATTACAGGCCCTTTGGCCCACAATGTTGTGCCGACCCTCAAACCCTGCCTCCCATATAACCCCCACCTTAAATTCCCCCATATACCAGTCTAGTAGTCTCTTAAATTTCACTAGTGTATCTGCCTCCACCACTGACTCAGGCAGTGCATTCCACACACCAACCACTCTCTGAGTGAAAAACCTTCCTCTAATATCCCCCTTGAACTTCCCTCCCCTCACCTTAAAGCCACGTCCTCTTGTACTGAGCAGTGGTGCCCTGGGGAAGAGGCACTGTCTGTCCACTCTGTCTATTCCCCTTAATATCTTGTACACCTCTATCATGTCTCCTCTCACCCTCCTTCTCTCCAAAGTGTAAAGCCCGAGCTCCCTTAATCTCTGATCATAATCCATACTCTCGAAACCAGGCAGCATCCTGGTAAATCTCATCTGTACCCTTTCCAATGCTTCCACATCCTTCCTATAGTGAGGCGACCAGAACTGGACACAGTACTCCAAGTGTAGCCTAACTAGAGTTTTATAGAGCTGCATCATTACATCGCGACTCTTAAACTCTATCCCTCGACTTATGAAAGCTAACACCCCATAAGCTTTCTTAACTACCTGTGAGGCAACTTTCAGGGATCTGTGGACATGTACCCCCAGATCCCTCTGCTCCTCCACACTACCAAGTATCCTGCCACTTACTTTGTACTCTGCCTTGGAGTTTGTCCTTCCAAAGTGTACCACCTCACACTTCTCCGGGTCGAACTCCATCTGCCACTTCTCAGCCCACATCGGTGTGATTATATGATTCACACACAAGCAGCAACATGTAGATAACTATCAACTTTAAAGATACGAATAAACCAGAAAATCCACTCTAAACACTTTTGGACAGAGGGAACTATATCAAAGAGGAGTCACAAAACGCAAACATTTACAGAGATAACCCGAAACGCTGACCGATACAACACTACAACACAGTGCAGGCCCTTCAGCCCTCCATGTTGTGCTGACCCCTATAATATAACCACATAACAATTACAACACAGAAACAGGCCATCTCGGCCCTTCTAGTCCGTGCTGAACGCTTACTCTCGCCTAGTCCCACCAACCTGCACTCAGCCCATCACCCTCCATTCCTTTCCTGTCCATATACCAATCCAATTTTACTTTGAATGACAATACCGAACCTGCCTCTACCACTTCTACTGGAAACTCGTTCCACACAGCTACCACTCTCTGAGTAAAGAAGTTCCCCCTCGTGTTACCCTTAAACTTTTGCCCCCTAACTCTCAACTCACGTCCTCTTGTTTGAATCTCCCCTACTCTCAATGGAAAAAGCCTATCCACGTCAACTCTATCTATCCCCCTCATCATTTTAAATACCTCTATCAAGTCCCCCCTCAACCTTCTACGGTCCAAAGAATAAAGACCTAACTTGTTCAACCTTTCTCTGTAACTTAGGTGCTGAAACCCAGGTAACATTCTAGTAAATCTCCTCTGTACTCTCTCTATTTTGCTGACATCTTTCCTATAATTTGGTGACCAGAACTGTACACAGTACTCCAAATCCGGCCTCACCAATGCCTTGTACAATTTTAACATCACATCCCAACTCCTGTACTCAATGCTCTGATTTATAAAGGCCAGCGTTCCAAAAGCTTTCTTCACCACCCTATCCACATGAGATTCCACCTTCAGGGAACTATGCACCATTATTCCTAGATCACTCTGTTCCTCTGCATTCCTCAATGCCCTACCGTTTACCATAAACCTTAAAAAAAAGTACTAAACCCACACTTCCCCATAACCCTCCATTTTTCTTTCATCCATGTGCCTGTCCAAGAGGCTCTTAAATACCCCTAATGTTTTAGCCTCCACCACCATCCCTGACAAGTCATTCCAGGCACTCACAACCCTCTGTGTAAAAAACTTACCCCTGATGTCTCCCCTAAACTCCCCTCCCTTAATTTTGTACCTACGCCCTCTGGTGTTTGCGATTGGTGCCCTGGGAAACAGGTACTGACTATCCACCCTATCTACGCCCCTCATAATCTTGTAGACCTCTATCAAGCCCCCTCTCATCCTTCTACGCTCCAAAGAGAAAAGTCCCAGCTCTGCTAACCTTGCTTCATAAGACTTGTTCTCCAAACCAGCCAACGTCCTGGTAAATCTCATCTGCACCCTCTCCATCGCCTCCACATCCTTCCTAGAATGAGTAGTTTGAAGTCCTGATGCAAAAAAAATATAAATGAAGCTTCCTTATTGCCCTATTTGCATTGGTGGATATAAAATTTGCTGTATGGATAGGCTCCTCTTGTCCTCCCCTCCGGCCTCCGCATCCAGCGCACAATTCTCCGAAACTTCCACCATCTCCGATGGGATCCCACCACCACCAAAGTTCATCTTTCTCTTCTCCTTCCTCACCCTCCACTTTGTCCGTTCCCCACCTCCCCACCGACCTCCCCCCTGGCAAGCGGAACCCGAGCCACGCCTGCCCCCTTACACCTCCCCCCTCGCCACCCCTTCCAGGCGAGGCGGCAGCTCAGCTTTGAGCCTGCCGGGGCCATCCACTGCGGCCCCTTGTGCGTCGGCGAGACCCCGACGCAGATCGGGGAGACCGCTTCGCAGAACAAGCGGGGTTTCCCGGCGGCCACCCACTTTAACTCCACTTCCCGTTCCCATTCCGACACATCCGTCCACGGGCCCCCTCCACTGTCGCGGGAAGGCCACACTCTGGGTTGGAGGAGCAGCACCTTATGTTCTGTCCGGGTCGCCCCCAACCTGACGGCATGTACGTCCATTTCTCAAACTTCCAGTAATTGCCCCTGCCCCTTCACCATCTCTCTCTCTCTCGCCTTATCTGCCAACGACCTGCCACCTTGCCCGCCTCCCCCTCTTCCCATTCTCCCATGGTCGTCCGTCCTCTCCTATCAGATTCTACATCACCACTCCGGCCTTTTACCTTTTCCACCCCTCTCCCCTCGCACTCCTTCCTCCCTCCCCTCCCCCTCTGTGCTCTGACCCCCCCCCCCACCTCTTCCTTTAAAGCCCCGACGAAGGGTCTCGGCCCGAAATGTCGGCCGCCTCCTCTCTTCCGAAGGGGCTGCCCGGCCTGTGCTCGTCGTGAGGGGAGTCCCCTGATTTCCCAGCACTTCGACCCGCCGTCAGGCGCGACCGAACGGCCGGACGAGACGGCGGAGGGTTTGCGGGTTGGGCTACCGGAGAGATCTCTCGCATGGCCTCAGGGAGGTGGTTTTCAGGTGACAGCGTCGCCTGCCGTTTACCGACGGTGACCGAGGGGGACGGGACGTTTTTCAAACCTTGCTCCCCTCCGTGGCGCCGCCGCAGAATGACCCTGCCGTTTCTTTCAGCATTTTGCCTGCTTTTCTTTTTTTTTTGTTCTTTCTGACAGGGACGAGTCACTGGGTGGGCGCTTCACCCAGCACGGCGGGAGCGGTGGGGGGGGGGGGGGGGGTGGAGGGAGGCAAGGAGCCGGTCACGGATGCCACTGCGCCGCCAGCCCGCTCGGAAAGGGGATGGGGACATGGTGGGGGGCTTGGGTTCTAGTAGGAAAACAACCCCCATTGTTAAAGGAATAAAAGTTATTTAAAAAATCAAATCTGTCATCACCGGCACTGTACTGCAAGAGGCTGAAACTGCTTTCTATAACGCTGTTTACGTTGTAAGTACACGCTGGTATTTATGACTTCATGCAAGTTTTATCTCGTACCTGGTGCTTCGGCCACTAACTTTATACCGTGACTTACACTCTACAATTGTTGAATGTTGCCTTTTATTTATATTTTCTCAGGGGGGTAAACAAGGGGAGGGGGGGGGCATCTACAGTTGTCCCCTCCAGCTCCGAGAGGGCCGCCGCCTTGCCGTAGGGGAGCTATGCTGTCTGGGAGTCCGGGCCTGTGTGCTTGGGCTCCTGTTGGGGTCAAAGCGGACTCACACTCAAGAGTACTCCGGGTTTAGGGGTTCAACTTTGGGCCTGGACTGACTGTAATTTAGAAAAATGCAGCGGTGGGCGGGGGGATTAGTTCTGATTGGAACCGAGTGCTGAAAGGACTAGGTAGGGTGGACGTGGAGAGGGTGTTTCCTCTGGTGGGAGGGAGGGGCATCTAAAACTAGAGAGCACAGCCTCAGAATTGAGGGGCGACCATTCAGAACGGAGGAAAGGAGGAATTATTTTAGCCAGAGGTAGTGAATCTGTGGAATGCTCTGCGGTGGGGGACGAGTCCGTGGGTATACTTAAGGCAGAATTTGATGGTTCCCTGATCGGTCGGGGCAAGAAAGGGTAGGGGCGAGAAGGCAGGTGTGTGGGGTTGAGTGGGGACTCTGGGATCGGCCAGGATGGAATGGGTGGAGCAGGCTCGATGGGCTGAACGGCCTCATTCTGCCCCCTACGTGTGGATAACAACCCCGACCAGTCGAGCAAAGCTGTTACAGAAACAAAGAACCCTTCTCCGTCAGAGCGCGGCGGTATTCCCGAGTCTCCAGACGGAACTCGCGGGACTGACGGTGGTGAAAACCGAGAGGAAGCTACTGACACGATGAGGGAACTCTGAGGAATGGAGCACCTACAATACTGCCCCAAACGCCGGCAGGGTAACACCTCTGGGGAAGGGGCTTATCCTGTCCATTCTGGGACAGTGTCGGGTGTATGGGGTGTCCAGGGAGGGGTAACACCTCTGGGGAAGGGGCTTATCCTGTCCACTCTGGGACAGTGTTGGGTGTATGGGGTGTCCAGGGAGGGGTAACACCTCTGGGGAAGGGGCTTATCCTGTCCACTCTGGGACAGTGTCGGGTGTATGGGGTGTCCAGGGGAGGGGTAACACCTCTGGGGAAGGGGCTTATCCTGTCCACTCTGGGACAGTGTTGGGTGTATGGGGAGTCCAGGCAGGGGTAACACCTCTGGGGAAGGGGCTTATCCTGTCCACTCTGGGACAGTGTCGGGTGTATGGGGTGTCCAGGGGAGGGGTAACACCTCTGGGGAAGGGGCTTATCCTGTCCATTATGGGTCAGTGTTGGGTGTATGGGGTGTCCAGGGAGGGGTAACACCTCTGGGGAAGGGGCTTATCCTGTCCACTCTGGGACAGTGACGGGTGTATGGGGTGTCCAGGGGAGGGGTAACACCTCTGGGGAAGGGGCTTATCCTGTCCATTCTGGGTCAGTGTTGGGTGTATGGGGTGTCCAGGGAGGGGTAACACCTCTGGGGAAGGGGCTTATCCTGTCCACTCTGGGACAGTGTCGGGTGTATGGGGTGTCCAGGGGAGGGGTAACACCTCTGGGGAAGGGGCTTATCCTGTCCACTCTGGGACAATGTCGGGTCTATGGGGTGTCCAGGGAGGGGTAATGCCTCGGGTGTATGGGGTGTCCAGGGAGGGGTAACACCTCTGGGGAAGGGGCTTATCCTGTCCACTCTGGGACAGTGTCGGGTGTATGGGGGTGTCCTGGGAGGGGTAACACCTCTGGGGAAGGGGCTTATCCTGTCCATTCTGGGTCAGTGTTGGGTGTATGGGGTGTCCAGGGAGGGGTAACACCTCGGGTGTATGGGGTGTCCAGGGGAGGGGTAACACCTCTGGGGAAGGGGCTTATCCTGTCCACTCTGGGACAGTGTCGGGTGTATGGGGTGTCCAGGGAGGGGTAATGCCTCGGGTGTATGGGGTGTCCAGGGAGGGGTAACACCTCTGGGGAAGGGGCTTATCCTGTCCATTCTGGGTCAGTGTTGGGTGTATGGGGTGTCCAGGGAGGGGTAACACCTCTGGGGAAGGGGCTTATCCTGCCCACTCTGGGACAGTGTCGGGTGTATGGGGTGTCCAGGGAGGGGTAATGCCTCGGGTGTATGGGGTGTCCAGGGAGGGGTAACACCTCTGGGGAAGGGGCTGGTCCTGTCCACTCTGGGACAGTGTCGGGTGTACGGGGTGTCCAGGGAGGGGTAATGCCTCGGGTGTATGGGGTGTCCAGGGAGGGGTAACACCTCTGGGGAAGGGGCGTATCCTGTCCACTCTGGGACAGTGTCGGGTGTATGGGGGTGTCCTGGGAGGGGTAACACCTCTGGGGAAGGGGCTGGTCCTGTCCACTCTGGGACAGTGTCGGGTGTATGGGATGTCCAGGCAGGGGTAACACCTCTGGGGAAGGGGCTTATCCTGTCCACTCTGGGTCAGTGTCGGGTGTATGGGGTGTCCAGGGAGGGGTAACACCTCTGGGGAAGGGGCTTATCCTGTCCACTCTGGGACAGTGTCGGGTGTATGGGATGTCCAGGGAGGGGTAACACCTCTGGGGAAGGGGCTTATCCTGTCCACTCTGGGACAGTGTCGGGTGTATGGGGTGTCCAGGGAGGGGTAACACCTCTGGGGAAGGGGCTTAGCCTGTCCACTCTGGGACAGTGTCGGGTGTATGGGGTGTCCAGGGGAGGGGTAACACCTCTGGGGAAGGGGCTTATCCTGTCCATTCTGGGTCAGTGTTGGGTGTATGGGGTGTCCAGGGAGGGGTAACACCTCTGGGGAAGGGGCTTATCCTGTCCACTCTGGGACAGTGTCGGGTGTATGGGGTGTCCAGGGGAGGGGTAACACCTCTGGGGAAGGGGCTTATCCTGTCCATTCTGGGTCAGTGTTGGGTGTATGGGGTGTCCAGGGAGGGGTAACACCTCTGGGGAAGGGGCTTATCCTGTCCACTCTGGGACAGTGTCGGGTGTATGGGGTGTCCAGGGGAGGGGTAACACCTCTGGGGAAGGGGCTTATCCTGTCCACTCTGGGACAATGTCGGGTGTATGGGGTGTCCAGGGAGGGGTAATGCCTCGGGTGTATGGGGTGTCCAGGGAGGGGTAACACCTCTGGGGAAGGGGCTTATCCTGTCCACTCTGGGACAGTGTTGGGTGTATGAGGGTGTCCTGGGAGGGGTAACACCTCTGGGGAAGGGGCTTATCCTGTCCATTCTGGGTCAGTGTTGGGTGTATGGGGTGTCCAGGGAGGGGTAACACCTCGGGTGTATGGGGTGTCCAGGGGAGGGGTAACACCTCTGGGGAAGGGGCTTATCCTGTCCACTCTGGGACAGTGTCGGGTGTATGGGGTGTCCAGGGAGGGGTAATGCCTCGGGTGTATGGGGTGTCCAGGGAGGGGTAACACCTCTGGGGAAGGGGCTTATCCTGTCCATTCTGGGTCAGTGTTGGGTGTATGGGGTGTCCAGGGAGGGGTAACACCTCTGGGGAAGGGGCTTATCCTGTCCACTCTGGGACAGTGTTGGGTGTATGGGGTGTCCAGGGGAGGGGTAACACCTCTGGGGAAGGGGCTTATCCTGTCCACTCTGGGACAGTGTCGGGTGTATGGGGTGTCCAGGGAGGGGTAATGCCTCGGGTGTATGGGGTGTCCAGGGAGGGGTAACACCTCTGGGGAAGGGGCTGGTCCTGTCCACTCTGGGACAGTGTCGGGTGTACGGGATGTCCAGGGAGGGGTAACACCTCTGGGGAAGGGGCGTATCCTGTCCACTCTGGGACAGTGTCGGGTGTATGGGGGTGTCCTGGGAGGGGTAACACCTCTGGGGAAGGGGCTGGTCCTGTCCACTCTGGGACAGTGTCGGGTGTATGGGATGTCCAGGGAGGGGAAACACCTCTGGGGAAGGGGCTTATCCTGTCCACTCTGGGTCAGTGTCGGGTGTATGGGGTGTCCAGGGAGGGGTAACACCTCTGGGGAAGGGGCTTATCCTGTCCACTCTGGGACAGTGTCGGGTGTATGGGATGTCCAGGGAGGGGTAACACCTCTGGGGAAGGGGCTTATCCTGTCCACTCTGGGACAGTGTCGGGTGTATGGGGTGTCCAGGGAGGGGTAACACCTCTGGGGAAGGGGCTTATCCTGTCCACTCTGGGACAGTGTCGGGTGCATGGGGTGTCCAGGGAGGGGTAACACCTCTGGGGAAGGGGCTTATCCTGTCCACTCTGGGACAGTGTCGGGTGTATGGGGTGTACAGGGGAGGGGTAACACCTCTGGGGAAGGGGCTTATCCTGTCCACTCTGGGACAGTGTCGGGTGTATGGGGTGTCCAGGGGAGGGGTAACGCCTCTGGGGAAGGGGCTTATCCTGTCCACTCTGGGACAGTGTCGTGTGTATGGGATGTCCAGGGAGGGGTAACACCTCTGGGGAAGGGGCTTATCCTGTCCACTCTGGGACAGTGTCGGGTGTATGGGGATGTCCAGGGGAGGGGTAACACCTCTGGGGAAGGGGCTGGTCCTGTCCACTCTGGGACAGTGTCGGGTGTATGGGGTGTCCAGGGAGGGGTAACACCTCTGGGGAAGGGGCTTATCCTGTCCACTCTGGGACAGTGTCGGGTGTATGGGGTGTCCAGGGAGGGGTAACACCTCTCGGGAAGGGGCTTATCCTGTCCACTCTGGGACAGTGTCGGGTGTATGGGATGTCCAGGGAGGGGTAACACCTCTGGGGAAGGGGCTTATCCTGTCCACTCTGGGACAGTGTCGGGTGTATGGGGATGTCCAGGGGAGGGTTAACACCTCTGGGGAAGGGGCTTATCCTGTCCACTCTGGGACAGTGTCGGGTGTATGGGATGTCCAGGGAGGGGTAACACCTCTGGGGAAGGGGCTGGTCCTGTCCACTCTGGGACAGTGCCGGGTGTATGGGGTGTCCAGGGGAGGGGTAACACCTCTTGGGAAGGGGCGTATCCTGTCCACTCTGGGACAGTGTCGGGTGTATGGGGGTGTCCTGGGAGGGGTAACACCTCTGGGGAAGGGGCTGGTCCTGTCCACTCTGGGACAGTGTCGGGTGTATGGGATGTCCAGGGAGGGGAAACACCTCTGGGGAAGGGGCTTATCCTGTCCACTCTGGGTCAGTGTCGGGTGTATGGGGTGTCCAGGGAGGGGTAACACCTCTGGGGAAGGGGCTTATCCTGTCCACTCTGGGACAGTGTCGGGTGTATGGGATGTCCAGGGAGGGGTAACACCTCTGGGGAAGGGGCTTATCCTGTCCACTCTGGGACAGTGTCGGGTGTATGGGGTGTCCAGGGAGGGGTAACACCTCTGGGGAAGGGGCTTATCCTGTCCACTCTGGGACAGTGTCGGGTGTATGGGGTGTCCAGGGAGGGGTAACACCTCTGGGGAAGGGGCTTATCCTGTCCACTCTGGGACAGTGTCGGGTGTATGGGGTGTACAGGGGAGGGGTAACACCTCTGGGGAAGGGGCTTATCCTGTCCACTCTGGGACAGTGTCGGGTGTATGGGGTGTCCAGGGGAGGGGTAACGCCTCTGGGGAAGGGGCTTATCCTGTCCACTCTGGGACAGTGTCAGGTGTATGGGATGTCCAGGGAGGGGTAACACCTCTGGGGAAGGGGCTTCTCCTGTTCACTCTGGGACAGTGTCAGGTGTATGGGGATGTCCAGGGAGGGGTAACACCTCTGGGGAAGGGGCTGGTCCTGTCCACTCTGGGACAGTGTCGGGTGTATGGGATGTCCAGGGAGGGGTAACACCTCTGGGGAAGGGGCTTATCCTGTCCACTCTGGGACAGTGTCGGGTGTATGGGGATGTCCAGGGGAGGGGTAACACCTCTGGGGAAGGGGCTGGTCCTGTCCACTCTGGGACAGTGTCGGGTGTATGGGGTGTCCAGGGAGGGGTAACACCTCTGGGGAAGGGGCTTATCCTGTCCACTCTGGGACAGTGTCGGGTGTATGGGGTGTCCAGGGGAGGGGTAACACCTCTGGGGAAGGGGCTTATCCTGTCCATTCTGGGTCAGTGTTGGGTGTATGGGGTGTCCAGGGAGGGGTAACACCTCGGGTGTATGGGGTGTCCAGGGGAGGGGTAACACCTCTGGGGAAGGGGCTTATCCTGTCCACTCTGGGACAGTGTCGGGTGTATGGGGTGTACAGGGAGGGGTAATGCCTCGGGTGTATGGGGTGTCCAGGGAGGGGTAACACCTCTGGGGAAGGGGCTTATCCTGTCCATTCTGGGTCAGTGTTGGGTGTATGGGGTGTCCAGGGAGGGGTAACACCTCTGGGGAAGGGGCTTATCCTGTCCACTCTGGGACAGTGTTGGGTGTATGGGGTGTCCAGGGGAGGGGTAACACCTCTGGGGAAGGGGCTTATCCTGTCCACTCTGGGACAGTGTCGGGTGTATGGGGTGTCCAGGGAGGGGTAATGCCTCGGGTGTATGGGGTGTCCAGGGAGGGGTAACACCTCTGGGGAAGGGGCTGGTCCTGTCCACTCTGGGACAGTGTCGGGTGTACGGGATGTCCAGGGAGGGGTAACACCTCTGGGGAAGGGGCGTATCCTGTCCACTCTGGGACAGTGTCGGGTGTATGGGGGTGTCCTGGGAGGGGTAACACCTCTGGGGAAGGGGCTGGTCCTGTCCACTCTGGGACAGTGTCGGGTGTATGGGATGTCCAGGGAGGGGAAACACCTCTGGGGAAGGGGCTTATCCTGTCCACTCTGGGTCAGTGTCGGGTGTATGGGGTGTCCAGGGAGGGGTAACACCTCTGGGGAAGGGGCTTATCCTGTCCACTCTGGGACAGTGTCGGGTGTATGGGATGTCCAGGGAGGGGTAACACCTCTGGGGAAGGGGCTTATCCTGTCCACTCTGGGACAGTGTCGGGTGTATGGGGTGTCCAGGGAGGGGTAACACCTCTGGGGAAGGGGCTTATCCTGTCCACTCTGGGACAGTGTCAGGTGTATGGGGTGTCCAGGGAGGGGTAACACCTCTGGGGAAGGGGTTTATCCTGTCCACTCTGGGACAGTGTCGGGTGTATGGGGTGTACAGGGGAGGGGTAACACCTCTGGGGAAGGGGCTTATCCTGTCCACTCTGGGACAGTGTCGGGTGTATGGGGTGTCCAGGGGAGGGGTAACGCCTCTGGGGAAGGGGCTTATCCTGTCCACTCTGGGACAGTGTCAGGTGTATGGGATGTCCAGGGAGGGGTAACACCTCTGGGGAAGGGGCTTATCCTGTCCACTCTGGGACAGTGTCGGGTGTATGGGGATGTCCAGGGGAGGGGTAACACCTCTGGGGAAGGGGCTGGTCCTGTCCACTCTGGGACAGTGTCGGGTGTATGGGGTGTCCAGGGAGGGGTAACACCTCTGGGGAATGGGCTTATCCTGTCCACTCTGGGACAGTGTCGGGTGTATGGGGTGTCCAGGGAGGGGTAACACCTCTCGGGAAGGGGCTTATCCTGTCCACTCTGGGACAGTGTCGGGTGTATGGGATGTCCAGGGAAGGGTAACACCTCTGGGGAAGGGGCTTATACTGTCCACTCTGGGACAGTGTCGGGTGTATGGGGATGTCCAGGGGAGGGGTAACACCTCTGGGGAAGGGGCTTATCCTGTCCACTCTGGGACAGTGTCGGGTGTATGGGATGTCCAGGGAGGGGTAACACCTCTGGGGAAGGGGCTGGTCCTGTCCACTCTGGGACAGTGCCGGGTGTATGGGGTGTCCAGGGGAGGGGTAACACCTCTTGGGAAGGGGCTTATCCTGTGCACTCTGGGACAGTGTCGGGTGTACGGAGTGTCCAGGGAGGGGTAACACCTCTGGGGAAGGGGCTTATCCTGTCCATTCTGGGACAGTGTTGGGTGTATAGGGGTGTCCAGGGAGGGGTAACACCTCTGGGGAAGGGGCTGGTCCTGTCCACTCTAGGACAGTGTCGGGTGTATGGGGTGTCCAGGGAGGGGTAACACCTCTGGGGAAGGGGCTTATCCTCTCCACTCTGGGACAGTGTCGGGTGTATGGGGTGACCAGGGTAGGGGTAACACCTCTGGGGAAGGGGCTTATCCTGTCCACTCTGGGACAGTGTCGGGTGTATGGGGTGTCCAGGGAGGGGTAACACCTCTGGGGAAGGGGCTTATCCTGTCCACTCTGGGACAGTGTCGGGTGTATGGGGTGTCCAGGGAGGGGTAACACCTCTGGGGAAGGGGCTGGTCCTGTCCACTCTGGGACAGTGTCGGGTGTATGGGGTGTCCAGGGAGGGGTAACTCCTCTGGGGAAGGGGCTTATCCTGTCCACTCTGGGACAGTGTCGGGTGTATGGGATGTCCAGGGAGGGGTAACACCTCTGGGGAAGGGGCTTATCCTGTCCACTCTGGGACAGTGTCGGGTGTATGGGGATGTCCAGGGGAGGGGTAACACCTCTGGGGAAGGGGCTTATCCTGTCCACTCTGGGACAGTGTCGGGTGTATGGGATGTCCAGGGAGGGGTAACACCTCTGGGGAAGGGGCTGGTCCTGTCCACTCTGGGACAGTGCCGGGTGTATGGGGTGTCCAGGGGAGGGGTAACACCTCTGGGGAAGGGGCTTATCCTGTCCACTCTGGGACAGTGTCGGGTGTACGGAGTGTCCAGGGAGGGGTAACACCTCTGGGGAAGGGGCTTATCCTGTCCATTCTGGGACAGTGTCGGGTGTATGGGGGTGTCCAGGGAGGGGTAACACCTCTGGGGAAGGGGCT
>NW_026778981.1:232500-257500 GCF_030144855.1 Hypanus sabinus
GCTGGGGGGTCGGTTGGTGAGAGAGATGCAGGGCTGGAGAACGGGGAGTCTGATAGGAGAGGAGAGAAGGCCGTGGAAGAAAGAATAACGGTGGGGGGGAGAGGAGCACCAGAGGGAGGTGATAGATGGGCAAGGAGATAAGGTGAGAGGGGGAAAGGAGGATGGGGAATGGTGAAGGGGAGGGGGAACATTACTGGAAGTCTGAGAAATCAATGTTGCAGCCATCAGGTTGGAGGCTACCCAGACAGAATTCGAAGTACTGCTCCGCCAGCCCGAGTTTGGCCTCTAAAGGACGGGACGCCCCTCGACTCGAATGTCGAGAGGCCTCGACAGGGTGCATGCGGAGGGAATGAGTGCTCCCTCTGGTGGGGGAGTCGAGGGCCAGAGGGCACGATGGGATAATACGGGGAGAAGGCAGGAGACTGGGGGTTAAGAGGGATATGGGATCGAGCGGTGACAAAACGGCGGAGTGGACTCGATGGGCCAAGATGGCCGAGCTCTGCTCGTGCGACCTTACGGTCCAATCGCGGTGTGATTTACAGTGACCGGTGAACCTAGGGCACTGCCTTGTCTTTGGACCTGGGGGAGCAAACTGACGAGGTCACTGGAGGGCAGAGTACGAACACTTCACAGGCGCTGGCGGGAATCGAACCCGGGCTGCCTGTGCCGTGAACCGCGATGCTAACCGCTGCGCTACCGTTCTTCCCCCCCCCGGCGCTCTACGGGAGGAGCTCGTCGGGCCCGGGGCGGGGTAAGGTCCAAATGTCAAACGCAACGGCTAAGGCTCCCCTCCCCCTCCCAGGGGGACCCAGGGCACCCGAATCGATAAGAGGCCGCGTTGCGTTCGGGTTGTTTCAGGGATAGTTATTCCCCGCGCGCAGGCTCCAACATCGTGCCTGTAGACTTGAACAACTGGGGCTGCTTGTACGCGAAGCTTGGCCGCGGTTGAATATGGAAAGAGACCAATTTTAATGCATACGGTTAATCATTTTGTTTTAAATGGTTTTGAAGTTGCTCAGAAGCCGTGCAGAGAACACGGTCTCTTTAGGAACGGATTCCTAATGGGAGCGCTCGCCCGGGACGTCAGACAGGCCCCGTCCAATACCTGCCAAGCTGAATCTGTGCACAATTTGGTCTCAATGCTCCCTCTGCGGCTTAAATGCTTTCACAGCCTACTTGAGTTGACAAACTAACCCCCCACCCTCCCCAAGAAAAAAAATTCAACCAATTAACCGACTTAAATTCACACGCACGGAAAAAAAAAACCGAAGACGTGCCTTCACTCCAAGGGAGAATTATGATCTAGCCCGCTCCCAGAAGCATAACCTTTTATCTATATTTTCTAAATCTTCTGAAGCATTATTTCAAGAGGACTTTAAAGAACCTTCACTCTCCCTGATACAGAAGGCGGGCTTTCCTTGGGGGGCTCACCACCCATTTTATTTTAAATGTCCATTACCGTTCCGGCATGTCGGTCAGCGGCCGTCTCTACGGCAACGGTGAGGACCCTCTCCGCTCGGAGGGGCAGCACATCATGCTCCCCCTGGGGAGACTCCAACTTGACGGCATGGGCACCTCCTCCTTCCCTTTCTCCCACGGTCCACTCTCCTCTCCTGTCAGATTCCTTCCTCTCCAGCCCTTTACCTTTCCCACCCATCACCTCCCCCTGGTGTCCCTCCTCCTTCCCTTTCTCCCACGGTCCACTCTCCTCTCCTGTCAGATTCCTTCCTCTCCAGCCCTTTACCTTTCCCACCCATCACCTCCCCCTGGTGTCCCTCCTCCTTCCCTTTCTCCCACGGTCCACTCTCCTCTCCTATCAGATTCCTTCCTCTCCAGCCCTTTACCTTTCCCACACATCACCTCCCCCTGGTGTCCCTCCTCCTTCCCTTTCTCCCACGGTCCACTCTCCTCTCCTGTCAGATTCCTTCCTCTCCAGCCCTTTACCTTTCCCACCCATCACCTCCCCCTGGTGTCCCTCCTCCTTCCCTTTCTCCCACGGTCCACTCTCCTCTCCTATCAGATTCCTTCCTCTCCAGAGATGCTGCCTCGCCTGTCGAGTTCCCCCGGCGTCTTCTGTGCTGTTACTATTAAAGTGGACATTTTCCCCCTTGAACCTTTCCCAAAGAAAAGTTTTGTCAGTGACGGGCTGGGGGGAGCTGAGCAGTTGCTGGGAAGGGGAACTACTTCTGTCGTTGGGAGTCTGTGTCGATGGTGCGGGATCGAAAACAGTGGGAGTGGATGGCATTTGTGACTCCGTTTCTACAATTCACTCGGAACTTCTTGCTAAATTTAAGACCCAGTATTAATTGTGCTTTTTCAACAATTCAGGGGCATTTGAAAAGGGTAGTGCTATAGAGTAGCCCTGAATGAACTGTAGTACAGGGCTGATGGGCCACTCATACAGTCATAAAGAAGTACAGCACAGAAACAGGCCCTTCGGCCCATCTAGCCCATGCTGTACCATTTAAACTGCCTGTTCCCTTTGACCTTCACCCAGGACCATAGCCCCCCCATCCATCCGCAAAGCAAACAGCATTATGAAGGACCCCATGCACCCAATAGACAATAGGTGCAGAAGTAGACCATTCGGCCCTTCGAACCTGCACCGCCATTTTGAGATCGTGGCTGATCATTTACTATCAATACCCGGTTCCTGCCTTGTCCCCATATCCCTTGATTCCCCTATCGATAAGATACCTATCTAGCTCCTTCTTGAAAGCATCCAGAGAATTGGCCTCCACTGCCTTCCGAGGCAGTGCATTCCAGACCCCCCACAACTCTCTGGGAGAAGAAGTTTTTCCTTAACTCTGTCCTAAATGACCTACCCCTTATTCTCAAACCATGCCCTCTGGTACTGGACTCTCCCCGCATCTGGAACATAATTCCTGCCTCTATCTTGTCCAATCCCTTAATAATCTTATATGTTGCAATCAGATCCCCTCTCAATCTCCTTAATTCCAGTGTGTACAAGCCCAGTCTCTCTAACCTCTCTGCGTAAGACAGTCTGGACATCCCAGGAATTAACCTCTTGAATCTACGCTGCACTTCCTCTACAGCCAGGATGTCCTTCCTTAACCCTGGAGACCAAAACTGTACGCAATACTCCAGGTGTGGTCTCACCAGGGCCCTGTACAAATGCAAGAGGATTTCCTTGCTCTTGTACTCAATTCCCTTTGTAATAAAGGCCAACATTCCATTAGCCTTCTTCACTGCCTGCTGCACTTGCTCATCCACCTTCAGTGACTGATGAACAAGGACTCCTAGATCTCTTTGTATTTCTCCCTTACTTAACTTTACACCATTCAGATAATAATCTGCCTTCCTGTTCTTACTCCCAAAGTGGATTTCCTCACACTTATTCACATTAAACGTCATCTGCCAAGTATCTGCCCACTCACCCAGCCTATCCAAGTCACCCTGAATTCTCCTAACATCCTCATCACATGTCACACTGCCACCCAGCTTAGTATCATCAGCAAACTAAAATCAGCACCCCTCATACAAACTCTTCTCCCTCCTACCGTCTGGGAAAAGGCTCCGAAGCATTCGGGCTCTCACGACCAGACAGTGTAACAGTTTCTTCCCCCAAGCTATCAGACTCCTCAATACCCAGAGCCTGGACTGACACCTTACTGCCCTATTGTCCTGTTTATTATTTATTGTAATGCCTGCACTGTTTTGTGCACTTTATGCAGTCCTGGGTAGGTCTGTAGTCTAGTGTAGTTTTTTTTCTGCGTTGTTTTTTACGTAGTTCAGTCTAGTTTTTGTATTGTTTCATGTAACACCATGGTCCTGAAAAACGTCGTCTCATTTTCACTGTGTACCGTACCAGCAGTTATGATCGAAATGACAATAAAAGTGACTTGACTTGACTTGAAACTCGAGCTCACGTGCACCACTTGCATTGGCAGTTTGTTCCACACTCTCCCCGCCCTATGAGTGAATAATTTCCCCCCCCTCGTGTTCCCGTGGAAACATTTCACCTTTCACCCTTAACCCATGACCTCTGGTTGACGACCCCACCCAGCCTCAGCAGGGAAAAGCCCGCTTGCGTTTTGCCCCCCATAATCCGACTAACCTCCCCCCAGTCTTCTACATTCCAAGGAATAAACTCCTAACCTGTTCAGCCTTGTGACGCAGGTCCTCCGGGCCCGACAACATGCTTAGAAATTCAAGCTTGTCCACGTCTTTCCTGGAGGGAGACTGCTCCAGACCGGGCCTCGTGCACAACCCCACCTCCTGCCGCCCGCCACCAAAGGCCAATGCTCCAAAGGCTTTCCCCACGGCCCTATCTACCCGCGTCGCCACTTTCCGCGGCCTCCCGCTTTCCTTCCCGTCCCTCAGTCGGGAGTCATGCGGAACGGATTCCCTGAATCCCCCTGAGAATCCCGACCAGGAGTGCCATGACAGCGTTATCCCCATCGAGACAGTGGCCTTAAATAGCCGAAAACATGAGCCACCCACCTCCCCTCCTCGACGACCCAGCCCTGCTCTGCCACGGAGCAACATTCTGACGGAGCCGGACAGCTTCAGGATTGAAACTCTTGTGCTAAAATCTCTTACTGTTCTTTCTTAAATCTTCGCTTTCGGTGTCCCCCGGTATCTAACTTTACACACGTTACTGTAAACCCCAGAGGCCAGACAGGGAGAAAAAAAAAAATCACAATCTCCGCACCACAGGAAGTTCGAACGTAGAACACAACAGCACAGGAACAGGCCGTCCGGGGCCTACGATGTTGTGCTGAATCGGTTAAACGGGCAGCTGAACTAATCTATACTGCCGACACAATGTCCATATCCTTCCGTTTCCCCCACATTCATGGGCCTAACCAAGCATCTCTTAAAAATCCCTAATGTATCTGCCTCTATCACCACCCTTTTCAAGGCACTCACCACTACCTGGGTTAAAAAAAACTTGCCCCTCACACCTCCTTTGAAATTACCCCCCCCCCCTTCACCTTCAATGCATGCCCCCTGGTGTTGGGCATTTGAACCCTGGGGAAAACAGATACTCCCTGTCCACTCTGCCTCTCATAATCTTAGAAACCTCTGTCAGATCTCCCCCTCCCTCAACCTCAGCCACTCTCTCCAGGGAAAACAGCCCAAGTTCGTCCAGTCTCCCTTAGTGGCACAGGCCCTCCAGACCAGGCAGCGTCCTGCTGAAAACCCCCTTCTGCACCCTCCCCAAAGCCTTGACAATCTGTCCAGTGATGGGGTGGGGGGGGGACACGACCAGAACTGCAGGCAGTACCTCAGGCGTGGCCTAACGAGGCCACAGGTCAAAAGCTGGAGAGACTAGATAGAAATCTTTTCTTCTAATTTCAAAAAAAAAGGATATGGACTAGATTGAATTTTGTTTTAAATATACAGGTGTCCCCCCCCGCCCCCCTTTACAAAGGTAGAGCGCCCCTGTGAAACCTTTCTGAAGCCGAAATGGCCTAAAGCGAAGTACCATTGATTTATACGGGAAAAATCTTCGTGATGAGAAAACAGGTTACTGATGTAGGTCTTTTGTAAAAGCGAAGTGGGGCAGAGAGAACTTTCGTAAAGCGGGGGGGCTCCTGTATAGGTAACGTCGCAAGTACTCGGCAGGTCAGGCGGCGTCTGTGGGGGTGGGGGGGGGGAGAAACAGTCAACGTTGGAGGTCACGGAGCCTGGGTCTCGGACCTCCACAAAGATTATGCTTCTCTTCCCACAGATGCTGCCCGACTTGCTGAGCGCATCCCGTTTTCCTTCCCCCTGTGTGTGTGCGTGTTTCTCTCCCCCATATTTCCAGCATCTGCTTTTCCTTTTCGATTTTCACCGGTTTTATAAAGTCTGAATTTCTGCCAGTTCGAGGGGGCCTCTTGAGCCGCAGGCTCCCACATCCCTTTACCTCAGTCGCTGCCTTTTCTCATTCTGAGGAAGCGACGTTCCTTCCCTCCCCGGACATCCCCCCCCCCCCCCGCATTCAGGAGAGATCCCCGCTGTCGAAACTTCTGTGGGAAAATTCCAACTTTTGCCTCCACCTCCATCCAGGCTCTAACACTTGGGCACTCGACTTAAGGCTCCTGGCAAACTGCTGAGTTTCCAAAGCACACAAACGGCTGATAAAGGAAGTCGCGAGCGCGCCGACGAGGACAAGATCAAAATGGTCCGCGGGTACTGTACCTTTAGAGATGGTAGGGAAGTTTGTGGTGGTGATGATGGTTGTAGTGGGTGGTGGGGTGGTGGGTGCATCTACATGGTAAAAAGGAAAAAAAAATAAATAAAAACACACAAGAAGCACAAATATTTCGCAATGAAAATCACAGAAACGAAAAGTTTACGAATGAATGATAAATACAGTTTTTTTTTAAAACATGCTTTGTCTGATGGCTTTCTCAACAAATCTGTCCCCTTTTCTCTCCCCCCACCAAACTTATCCGTCCAGGACCCCGGGGGCTTTGATTGGGGAACGGGGAAGAAAATGTTCCTGTCAATCTGCAAGCCTCAGGCAACAGTTTAAATTTATCAGCGAAGGAGTCTGGAGTAGGATTTGAGACCAATGCTTTATCTGTGGTACCCTCTGGCTCACTGCTGTCCCCGGTTCCGGTTTCGATCCAGCTGGAAAGCAACTTGAGCATGGCCAGAACTGGCCCGAGGTGGAGAAGGGTCTTGTCAAAACCAGGCAGATACGTGACATCGCCGCCATTTTGTTTTGGCAGGGTGGGGGTGGGGGGGTGGGGTTCGTCAATTTGCATGGGGCCGACGGTTCTGATATTGCAAGATTCAAGAGCATTTAACGCGGGCAGGGGTAGAGGAGAGCAAAATAATTGCTGATCTGGATCCGAGGCCACGGCAAGATAAACCCAGAGAAGGGAGAGTACGCGGTAATAACTTTTTTTTTTAAAAAAACTGCACCTCGCCAGTGCTTCCTCCCTGACTCAAAGAATGCTTCCAGACGGAGGTGACAAAGCAACTGATCTGTTGGTCCGGGAAAGGTTTGCGCATTGAAGGCCCTCCGACAGAAACAGCTTGACGTCTGAGGCGCCAAGCGAGGCACGGCGACAGAACTTCGATGAGCTAGTTAGGGCGTCGAAAGTCACGGGGCGAACGGGGCGGGGAGGGATAATAAATCGGCCGTGATGGAATGGCGGAGCGGACTTGACGGGCTGAATGGCCTCCTATGTATGACGGTCTAGTCATCCATCAACTGCATCTACCTTCCCCCCCCCCCTTCACTCCTCCCACCGCGGGGGGGTTCAAAAACCTTCGCTAAGGGAAGGTCTTTCTTGACCCGAGACGACTGACGGGTCCTTCGCTTAAACAACACCCTCACTGGACTGTTGAGTACAACTTCAGTTTCTAGATGACTCCAAAGGACTGTTGGTTCCTTCGGGTTGTCACAGCTGGGGGAGGTAGGGGAGACAAGCTCAATCTACCCATTAAAGGCTTCCAAATAGCTTCAAACAGCCTCTGACAACCCAGTCCAGCTCCCGGCCTTCACGTGTGGCTCAGTGACTGAGCTGGGCCGAACCGTTTCTACCGACGGGAGAAGGGGGCAAAGGCGGGTCACTGGCGCCTCAAAACCAGTCGCTCCGGGCGGACGGGGGAGGGAGAACTCTGATCTCAAACCTCCGCTGTACCCGCTCGCGGGGGGGAGGCTCCGGGAGTGAGCCCCGAGGGGGAAAAATCCGGAGCTGGAGTCCCTGAGGCAGTCCGACGTCGAGTTCGATGCTGACCGGTGACTCCCAGTGCCGAACCGTATCGGTCTCTGCCGTTCCTCTGGGTTCGTCAGCTGTGTGGAGAGGGGGAGCCTGATACCCGGGGAACAGCTCTCTCTCCGTATCGTAGACAACCGGGACCCAATGGCTATGGTCAACCCTGCCTAATGGAGGACTCCCCCAACCCCCGCCACCCCCCCCACAAAGAACGGTTTTATTGGTGACTGGGCTGAAGCGTAACAGATTGCAGGCTGAGGCCCAGGAAATCACGATTAAGGGGAAATCTCCGCCTGACCTCAGGAAGCTATTGATTAGCATATTAATGATCTATCATTAGCATGTTATTAATTATTAACATGTTATTAATTATTCACATATTAATTATCAGCATAATATCAATTAGTTGTTATTAGTGGCTCTTCCCGACAATGTTATTTATTCAGCCTGGAACGGACACTCCCAGTCCTTTGAGCTGCGCGACCGATTTAACCCGTGTCTAATCGGGGGACAATTTACTATGACCAATTAACCTACCAACCGGTGCGTCTTTGGACTGGGGGGGGGGGGTGGGTAGGAAACCAGAAGGAAACCCCGCGGATCACGGGAGGGGGGGAGGGAGGACGTACAAACTCCTTATAGACAGCGGGGCGGGCATTGAACCCGGGTCGCCAGTACTCAGCACCACACCACCCTCAACATGAGAGGGTTTTAAACTTTTAACGGGGGTGGGGGGAGAGTCACGTGACGAAATGGAGCACCCTCTGAATTGTACCTCCCTAAGTTAGGATTGAAAATTTCAGGTCGAAGTTAATCAGTGACGGCCCGCTTATTTTTTTTTTGGGCCGAGCGAAACCTCTCTTAATATGAAAGTCTCGGTGCAAATACTGTTTACTGTCGAAACGAAACGGAGAGCTAACTAACGGTTAGTTGGGCCTTCGGCGCTTATCTGGGACGACTCTTAAAGGACAAAAGCTTATGGAGAGAACAGCCAGGATTGCGCTCGCTTTATTAGGCCGCTTAATTGGGACAGGAGGCTGCCGCAGAACGGCTTCTCACTGGCGTCAGCCTTGTGAACCCGTTAGACGCTGCACCGTGCCCGCAGCGAGCAGGTTTTTTGAACAGTGTCGGAGGTCTGGGCTCCGTGTTCAAACAGCAGCGATCTTCATCACTGACAGAAGGTGAGAGAAAAAAGGAGGAAGGACGACTCTGAACTGGTCAACGCCGGAGGAGCTCAGCAGGGACAGGCAGTTTCCACGAAGGGTCTCGGTCCAAAACATTGACTGTACTCTTCTCCGTAGACACTGCCCAGCCTGCTGAGCTCCTCCGGCGTTTCGTGCCTGCTGCCTGGATCTCCAACACCCGCAGATCTTCCGCCCTATTGCTTGAGGTCCGGACTAGATTTGCTCACTGTGGCTTCGAGCACCCAGGCCCGGAGATCGCCGGGAGTCAAAAACTAAACGGCTTCGCTACTCCGGCGGGTCGGGAAGGACGGAGAATTTGAAGGCGTCGACTACAATCCCGGATGCTAAACGGGAGACTTGGGAGGACCCGGCTTCCGAAAGCGTCGTACAAGGGCTGTCCGTTATCTACACTGGGAGTCTGATCTAGCTCATTTGCAGTCTGTTGAAAGAACGAGGCGCAGGATGAATTCCTCCATCGATAACCATCAGGAGCTGATACACAGTTTTATAGTAGTATTGGTAGTTTAATTCAGGGGTTCCCAACCTCAGTAGGGGTTGAGAACCCCCGTTCCGGTTTATATTGCATTTTACTGCATTTATACTGCATAGAAAATTCATCGTTTCTTACTCAGTTAAACATTAGTCTGACTTTTTTTTAAAAAATCCCTTTTTAACTCCTTCCATGAAACTCGGGCTTAATTGGGCTAAAATGGTCGAACCGCCAGGTTTGAAATAACTTCCTCGCTGGGCTGGGGTGGGGTGGGTGGGTGGGTGGAATTTGAAGAAAAAAAAACACCCCAGCAACGGAATGAAATCATCCTCAATTTGTCTGAGCTCCCTCCCGGCTGACTCCCTGTCACTAGTGACGGGGATACTGGCGAGAGAAATATCCCCCCCCACCCCACCCCACCTCCCTCCCACCACAGCCTGGCGGGCGATCACCACGCTCGTGTTGAGAAAGCCATCATCCAACTCTTTCGCAGGGGGCACATGCCAGGGCAGAAATGGCAGGGGGCTGCCTCTGAAGTTACTCAAACGGAAAAAGGGGGGGGGGGAAGAAGCATATGGAATGGTAACAGCCACAGAGCGAGGAGGGAGGCTCATGGAAATGACCGTTGTGTAAGTGCAAACGTAGTCGTTACTGTTCCCCCCTCAAGAGCATCAGAACCTGCTCCCCCAGCGGCAAAGCCATTCCGGCTCCCTGGCCCCCTGCTTCTCGTCTCCCAGGGAGACACCTCAGGGAGGTAGTACAGACCTTTCTTTTTTGTTTTGAATTCCGCCGCCACCCCTCCCCCCTTGCGGGCGGGAAGTGATTAAAGCCGGGACCGCGGTTATTTCTGCCGACTCCGCGCCCCGGCGCGGGAAGCGACGCCCCTTCGCGGCACGGCAGCAAGCTAAGAGCTTTGCCCGCAGAAACCCCACCCCCCTCCCCCCGCCCACCACCCCAGCGTGAACTATTAACGAGGTGACCGGCGTTGAACCGAGGGACCCACAGCCCGAAGGTCGTACAGGTCAACGTGAAAAGCACAGCTTCGGTATGTCCCGGCACCGAACACCCTGTTAAATAGTTTCACTTTTCTTTTACCCCCCCCCCACAAAAAAAAACACGCTAATATATTTACCTCAGGGGTGTGTGCTTACTCCACTGCTCTGCTCTCTCTATACCCCTGACCGTGTGGCTAGGGACGTGGGTAATGTCACTCACATGCGGTTGGGGGCCAGTCTGACTCAATTACACAGAGGGGCTTATAGCCGGCTTTTGAGTTCAGGGTTTGGAGCTCGATAAGATGCTTTTCCTTAAACGTTAGAAGTGGGTACCGAGGAGATGGGAGGGGTAAGTTTCGTTTTTACTCAGAGAATGTTGAGTGTGGAACGGGCTGCCGGTGACGGTGGTGGAGGCGGATACGATAGGGTCTTTTAAGAGACTCCTGGATAGGTACACGGAGCTTAGAAATATGGAGGGCTACCGGTAAAGCCGAGGTAGTTCTAAGGTAGGGATAGGCTGGGCACAGCTTTGTGGGCTGAAGGGCCAGTATAGTGTTGTAGGTTTTCCATGTCTCGACGTTAAACAGAGAGTGCTTAACTTCGTTTTATTCGCGAAAAGCTCCCGGCACGGCTCAGATACCGCCGTTAACCCTGGCAACGATGCAGCCATTGTTGGAGGAACCTCAGGCGGGACGGGAGGGTGCACAGGAGCGAGGCACGCCAGCTAGTCGAGTGGTGTCGCCCTCCGCGCCCGAAAGACGGAAGAGCTGACTGCGGACTTGGGGGAAGGGTAAGACGAGGGAACACAAGCCAGTCCTCGTAGAGGGCTCAGAAGCGGGGAGAGAGGGAGTGAGTTCATCTTCCCGGTTGTCAAGATCTCTGAGGATCTAACCCGGTCCCAACATTTCGGGGCAGCTTTTAAGAAGGCTTTTTTAGTGATCTCAGTTTCACAATACTTCAGCTTGTTTTGTACGTGCATCGTGAATTGTACCCCTGACGCCAAGTCAACGAATTTCACGACACATGCCAGCGATATTAAACCTGATTCTGATAAATAAGTTTTTCAAAAATATAGACTACTGAACATCTTTCTTTCAGAAAGAAAAGGCGGGTGAGATACTCCAAGATACTTTTTAACCATCGTTGGAAAATGCCGTTGTTAGCGTGAGCTGTGTGCTCTAATCTTAGAAGGAACAATTCACTGCAAGTTAATGACGTGGAATCTCCTTGTCAATTAAAAATGAACCTTTTTATCTCAGAATGCGGGGTACTGCGCTGTGACTTTACTCTGCACTATCGTAGTCCAGCGAGTATTCTGAAAACGTTTTATTTGGAGAATGACCGTGGGAGGGTGGGGTGGGGGAAGAGGAGGCGGGACGTCATCGTAACCCATTGAAAATTGAAAAGTCCTAGATAACATGATAGGAGAGTCCAGTACCAGAGGACATGGTTTGAGAATAAGGGGTAGGTCATTTAGGACAGAGTTAAGGAAAAACTTCTCCCAGAGAGTTGTGGGGGTCAGGAATGCACTGCCTGGGAAGGTAGCGGAGGACAATTCTCTGGATGCTTTCCAGAAGGAGCTAGATAGATATCTTATGGATAGGGGAATCAAGGGATATGGGGACAAGGCAGGAACCGGGTATTGATAGTAGATGATCAGCCATGATCTCAGAATGGCGGTGCAGGCACTAAGGGCCGAATGGTCTACTTCTGCACCTATTGTCTATAACAGGGGCTCACCCCCAGGCCCTTGGCTTGATGGTATAGATCAACATAGTTTGGGGAAACCCCCTGCCCCCCCCTCCAAGAGGAATCCCCTGTGAAGAGTAAGAAGTTCAGGTATGCACTCTCTCATATCGCAATGAACGGACTGAAACGTTTAATTTTAACCTACGGTTAAGCTGGGTCGTCGCCTTTGTCCGGCATCACGAAATGAATGACGTACTTCTGGATGGCGGAGTGTGGACACGATGCGAAGATCGGTGGAGTGGGGCCGGTGGCGTCGCAGGAGCGGGGGGGAAACCCGTGGGGGGGGATACAGGCAGGTTCGGAAAACGGGCCAAGGAGCGGAAGATGGAATGCAGTGTTGGGAAGCGTACGGTCATCCACTTTGGACGAAGGAGTACAGACTATTTTCGAAACGGGAGAAAACAGTGTTTGATGGCTCTGGGCCTGTACTTGTCGGAGAATTAGAAAGAATGGGGACAGGGGAGCTGAAGGACTCATTGAATCCTATTGAAAATGGAAAGGCCTGGATAGAGTGGGTGTGGAGAGGATGTTTCCTATAGTGGGGGAGTCTCAGACCAGAGGACACAGATAGAGTGGGTGTGGAGAGGATGTTTCCTATAGTGGGGGAGTCTCAGACCAGAGGACACAGATAGAGTGGATGTGGAAAGGATGTTTCCTATAGTGGGGGAGTCTAGGTCCAGAGGACACAGATAGAGTGGATGTGGAGAGGATGTTTCCTATAGTGGGGGAGTCTCAGACCAGAGGACACAGATAGAGTGGGTGTGGAGAGGATGTTTCCTATAGTGGGGGAGTCTAGGACCAGAGGGCACAGATAGAGTGGATGTGGAGAAGATGTTTCCTATAGTGGGGGAGTCTAGGACCAGAGGACACAAATAGAGTGGGTGTGGAGAGGATGTTTCCTATCGTGGGGGAGTCTAGGACCAGATGGAACAGATAGAGTGGATGTGGAAAGGATGTTTCCTATAGTGGGGGAGTCTAGGACCAGAGGACACAGATAGAGTGGATGTGGAAAGGATGTTTCCTATAGTGGGGGAGTCTAGGACCAGAGGACACAGATAGAGTGGATATGGAGAGGATGTTTCCTATAGTGGGGGAGTCGAGGACCAGAGGACACTGATAGTGTGGATGTGTAGAAGATCTTTCCTTTAGTGGGGGAGTCTAGGACCAGAGGACACAGATAGAGTGGATGTGGAGAGGATGTTTCCTATAGTAGGGGAGTCTAGGACCGGAGGACACAGATAGAGTGGGTGTGGAGAGGATGTTTCCTATAGTGGGGGCGTCTAGGACCAGAGGACACAGATACAGTGGATATGGAGAGGATGTTTCCTATAGTGGGGGAGTCTAGGACCAGAGGACACAGGTAGAGTGGATGTGGAAAGGATGTTTCCTATAGTGGGGGAGTCTAGGACCAGAGGACACAGATAAGAGTGGATATGGAGAGGATGTTTCCTATAGTGGGGGTAGTCTAGGACCAGAGGACACAGATAGAGTGGATGTGGAGAGGATGTTTCCTATAGTGGTGGAGTCGAGGACCAGAGGACACAGATAGAGTGGATGTGGAGAGGATGTTTCCTATAGTGGGGAGTCTAGGACCAGAGGGCACAGATAGAATGGGTGTGGAGAGGATGTTTCCTATAGTGGGGGAGTCTAGGACCAGAGGACACAGATAGAGTGGATGTGGAGAGGATGTTTCCTATAGTGGGGGTAGTCTAGGACCAGAGGGCACAGATAGAGTGGATGTGGAGAGGATGTTTCTATAGTGGGGGAGTCTAGGACCAGAGGATACAGATAGAGTGGGTGTGGAGAGGATGTTTCCTATAGTGGGAGAGTCTAGGACCAGAGGACACAGATGGTGGGTGTGGAGAGGATGTTCCCTATAGTGGGGGAGTCTAGGACCAGAGGACACAGATAGAGTGGATGTGGAGAGGATGTTTCCTATAGTGGGGGTAGTCTAGGACCAGAGGGCACAGATAGAGTGGTTGTGGAGAGGATGTTTCTACAGTGGGGGAGTCTAGGACCAGAGGACACAGATAGAGTGGGTGTGGAGAGGATGTTTCCTATAGTGGGGGAGTCTAGGACCAGAGGACACAGATAGAGTGGATGTGGAGAGGATGTTTCCATAGTGGGGGAGTCTAGGACCAGAGGACACAGATAGAGTGGATGTGGAGAGGATATTTCCTATAGTGGGGGAGTCTAGGACCAGAGGACACAGATAGAGTGGGTGTGGAGAGGATGTTTCCTATAGTGGGGGAGTCTAGGACCAGAGGACACAGATTGAGTGGATGTGGAGAGGATGTTTCCTATCGTGGGGGAGTCTAGGACCAGAGGACACAGATAGAGTGGATGTGGAGAGGATGTTTCCTATAGTGGGGGAGTCTGGGACCAGAGGACACAGATAGAGTAGATGTGGAGAGGATATTTCCTATAGTGGGGGAGTCTAGGACCTGAGGACACAGATACAGTGGGTGTGGAGAGGATATTTCCTATAGTGGGGGAGTCTGGGACCAGAGGACACTGGTAGAGTGGATGTGGAGAGGATGTTTCCTATAGTAGGGGAGTCTAGGACCGGAGGGCACAGATAGAGTGGGTGTGGAGAGGATGTTTCCTATACTGGGAGAGTCTAGGACCAGAGGACACAGATGGTGGATGTAGAGAGGATATTTCCTATAGTGGGGGAGTCTAGGACCAGAGGACACAGATAGAGTGGATGTGGAGAGGATGTTTCCTATAGTGGGGGGAGTCTAGGACCAGAGGGCACAGATAGAGTGGATGTGGAGAGGATGTTTCCTATAGTGGGGGAGTCTAGGACCAGAGGACACAGATAGAGTGGATGTGGAGAGGATGTTTCCTATAGTGGGGGAGTCTAGGACCAGAGGACACTGATAGAGTGGATGTGGAGAGGATGTTTCCTATAGTGGTGGAGTCGAGGACCAGAGGACACAGATAGAGTGGAAGTGGAGAGGATGTTTCCTATAGTGGGGAGTCTAGGACCAGAGGGCACAGATAGAATGGGTGTGGAGAGGATGTTTCCTATAGTGGGGGAGTCTAGGACCAGAGGACACAGATGGAGTGGATGTGGAGAGGATGTTTCCTATAGAGGGGGAGTCTAGGACCAGAGGGCACAGATAGAGTGGGTGTGGAGAGGATGTTTCCTATAGTGGGGGAGTCTAGGACCAGAGGACACAGATACAGTGGATATGGAGAGGATGTTTCCTATAGTGGGGGAGTCTAGGACCAGAGGACACAGATAGAGTGGATGTGGAAAGGATGTTTCCTATAGTGGGGGAGTCTAGGACCAGAGGACACAGATAAGAGTGGATATGGAGAGGATGTTTCCTATAGTGGGGGTAGTCTAGGACCAGAGGACACAGATAGAGTGGATGTGGAGAGGATGTTTCCTATAGTGGTGGAGTCGAGGACCAGAGGACACAGATAGAGTGGATGTGGAGAGGATGTTTCCTATAGTGGGGAGTCTAGGACCAGAGGGCACAGATAGAATGGGTGTGGAGAGGATGTTTCCTATAGTGGGGGAATCTAGGACCAGAGGACACAGATCGAGTGGATGTGGAGAGGATGTTTCCTATAGTGGGGGAGTCTAGGACCAGAGGACACAGATGGAGTGGATGTGGAGAGGATGTTTCATATAGAGGGGGAGTCTAGGACCAGAGGACACAGATAGAGTGGATGTGGAGAGGATGTTTCCTATAGTGGGGGTAGTCTAGGACCAGAGGGCACAGATAGAGTGGATGTGGAGAGGATGTTTCTATAGTGGGGGAGTCTAGGACCAGAGGATACAGATAGAGTGGGTGTGGAGAGGATGTTTCCTATACTGGGAGAGTCTAGGACCAGAGGACACAGATGGTGGATGTGGAGAGGATGTTTCCTATAGAGGGGGAGTCTAGGACCAGAGGACACAGATAGAGTGGATGTGGAGAGGATGTTTCCTATAGTGGGGAGTCTAGGACCAGAGGGCACAGATAGAATGGGTGTGGAGAGGATGTTTCCTATAGTGGGGGAATCTAGGACCAGAGGACACAGATCGAGTGGATGTGGAGAGGATGTTTCCTATAGTGGGGGAGTCTAGGACCAGAGGACACAGATAGAGTGGATGTGGAGAGGATGTTTCCATAGTGGGGGAGTCTAGGACCAGAGGACACAGATAGAGTGGATGTGGAGAGGATATTTCCTATAGTGGGGGAGTCTAGGACCAGAGGACACAGATAGAGTGGGTGTGGAGAGGATGTTTCCTATAGTGGGGGAGTCTAGGACCAGAGGACACAGATTGAGTGGATGTGGAGAGGATGTTTCCTATCGTGGGGGAGTCTAGGACCAGAGGACACAGATAGAGTGGATGTGGAGAGGATGTTTCCTATAGTGGGGGAGTCTGGGACCAGAGGACACAGATAGAGTAGATGTGGAGAGGATATTTCCTATAGTGGGGGAGTCTAGGACCTGAGGACACAGATACAGTGGGTGTGGAGAGGATATTTCCTATAGTGGGGGAGTCTGGGACCAGAGGACACTGGTAGAGTGGATGTGGAGAGGATGTTTCCTATAGTAGGGGAGTCTAGGACCGGAGGGCACAGATAGAGTGGGTGTGGAGAGGATGTTTCCTATACTGGGAGAGTCTAGGACCAGAGGACACAGATGGTGGATGTAGAGAGGATATTTCCTATAGTGGGGGAGTCTAGGACCAGAGGACACAGATAGAGTGGATGTGGAGAGGATGTTTCCTATAGTGGGGGGAGTCTAGGACCAGAGGGCACAGATAGAGTGGATGTGGAGAGGATGTTTCCTATAGTGGGGGAGTCTAGGACCAGAGGACACAGATAGAGTGGATGTGGAGAGGATGTTTCCTATAGTGGGGGAGTCTAGGACCAGAGGACACTGATAGAGTGGATGTGGAGAGGATGTTTCCTATAGTGGTGGAGTCGAGGACCAGAGGACACAGATAGAGTGGATGTGGAGAGGATGTTTCCTATAGTGGGGAGTCTAGGACCAGAGGGCACAGATAGAATGGGTGTGGAGAGGATGTTTCCTATAGTGGGGGAGTCTAGGACCAGAGGACACAGATGGAGTGGATGTGGAGAGGATGTTTCCTATAGAGGGGGAGTCTAGGACCAGAGGGCACAGATAGAGTGGGTGTGGAGAGGATGTTTCCTATAGTGGGGGAGTCTAGGACCAGAGGACACAGATACAGTGGATATGGAGAGGATGTTTCCTATAGTGGGGGAGTCTAGGACCAGAGGACACAGATAGAGTGGATGTGGAAAGGATGTTTCCTATAGTGGGGGAGTCTAGGACCAGAGGACACAGATAAGAGTGGATATGGAGAGGATGTTTCCTATAGTGGGGGTAGTCTAGGACCAGAGGACACAGATAGAGTGGATGTGGAGAGGATGTTTCCTATAGTGGTGGAGTCGAGGACCAGAGGACACAGATAGAGTGGATGTGGAGAGGATGTTTCCTATAGTGGGGAGTCTAGGACCAGAGGGCACAGATAGAATGGGTGTGGAGAGGATGTTTCCTATAGTGGGGGAATCTAGGACCAGAGGACACAGATCGAGTGGATGTGGAGAGGATGTTTCCTATAGTGGGGGAGTCTAGGACCAGAGGACACAGATGGAGTGGATGTGGAGAGGATGTTTCATATAGAGGGGGAGTCTAGGACCAGAGGACACAGATAGAGTGGATGTGGAGAGGATGTTTCCTATAGTGGGGGTAGTCTAGGACCAGAGGGCACAGATAGAGTGGATGTGGAGAGGATGTTTCTATAGTGGGGGAGTCTAGGACCAGAGGATACAGATAGAGTGGGTGTGGAGAGGATGTTTCCTATACTGGGAGAGTCTAGGACCAGAGGACACAGATGGTGGATGTGGAGAGGATGTTTCCTATAGAGGGGGAGTCTAGGACCAGAGGACACAGATAGAGTGGGTGTGGAGAGGATGTTTCCTATAGTGGGGGAGTCTAGCACCAGAGGACACAGATAGAGTGGATGTGGAGAGGATGTTTCCTATAGTGGGGGTAGTCTAGGACCAGAGGGCACAGATAGAGTGGATGTGGAGAGGATGTTTCTATAGTGGGGGAGTCTAGGACCAGAGGACACAGATAGAGTGGGTGTGGAGAGGATGTTTCCTATAGTGGGGGAGTCTAGGACCAGAGGACACAGATAGAGTGGATGTGGAGAGGATGTTTCCATAGTGGGGGAGTCTAGGACCAGAGGACACAGGTAGAGTGGGTGTGGAGAGGATGTTTCCTATAGTGGGGGAGTCTAGGACCAGAGGACACAGATAGAGTGGGTGTGGAGAGGATATTTCCTATAGTGGGGGAGTCTAGGACCAGAGGACACAGATAGAGTGGGTGTGGAGAGGATGTTCCCTATAGTGGGGGAGTCTAGGACCAGAGGACACAGATAGAGTGGATGTGGAGAGGATGTTTCCTATAGTGGGGGAGTCTAGGACCAGAGGACACAGATAGAGTGGATGTGCAGAGGATGTTTCCTGTAGTGGGGGGAGACTAGGACCAGAGGACACAGATAGAGTGGATGTGGAGAGGATGTTTCTATAGTGGGGGAGTCTAGGACCAGAGGACACAGATAGAGTGGGTGTGGAGAGGATGTTTCCTATAATGGGGGAGTCTAGGACCAGAGGACACAGATAGAGTGGATGTGGAGAGGATGTTTCCTATAGTGGGGGAGTCTAGCACCAGAGGACACAGATAGAGTGGATGTGCAGAGGATGTTTCCTGTAGTGGGGGGAGACTAGGACCAGAGGACACAGATAGAGTGGATGTGGAGAGGATGTTTCTATAGTGGGGGAGTCTAGGACCAGAGGACACAGATAGAGTGGGTGTGGAGAGGATGTTTCCTATAATGGGGGAGTCTAGGACCAGAGGACACAGATAGAGTGGGTGTGGAGAGGATGTTTCCTATAATGGGGGAGTCTAGGACCAGAGGACACAGATAGAGTGGATGTGGAGAGGATATTTCCTATAGTGGGGGGTGGCTAGGACCAGAGAGGTACAGTTTCAGAGTAGAGGGTCGTCCACTTAGAACAGGGCCGAGGAGGAATTTCTTCAGCCGGAGAGTGGTGAGTCTGTGGACTTTGTTGCCACGGACGGCTGTGGAGGCCGAGTCACTGGGTAGATTGAAGGCCGAGGTTGATAGGTTCTTGATGTGTTATGGAGATAAGGCAGGAGAATGAGGGTTGCGAGGGTTGATAAATCAGCCACGATGGAATGGTAGTGCAGACTCGACGGGCCGAATGACCTAATTCTGCTCCCACACTTTATGGACTAATCCTTATTTTTCATTCTAGTTTCTGGCAACAGAATTACCATGATCAGCACGGATAAAAAGATTTAACCAGCTGCCTTTCGGATATTTCTGATTTAACTCGGACCTTGACTCTGCTCTTGCGTCTGAAAAAAGAGCGGAAGCTGTTAAAGGGAATAATCTGTATTATTCAGATCTTTTTTCCCTCGCTTGCTTGAAGAGCAAACACTAATTCCATGGGGGGAGGGAGGGGTTGTGCTCGGTTAAACTTGATGAAGTCTAACAGCCCGTGTAGAGCCTGACAGCGCGAGGGAGCGAGCTATCGCCAGCTGGGGGTGTGTGCGACCGGATTAACGATCAGCTCACTGGCCAGGCTAATTTAGTGACTTCGCTCAGCAACTCTTCCGGGCCAGTGACCCACCGGCGCTGTGTTTTATTTTACCAAAAGCAAAAAAAAGAAAGAGCTCATTAAACCCAGCAAACAAAAAAAAAACAAACGAACAAGACAGTCGAGCTGGTTCACTGACGTTGCTGTTCCCAGGAAAGGATCTGAATCGCTTCCTTTCCGTTCAGGGCACAGCGGACGGCGCGTTGTGCAGGGAGGTAGGCCGCTCAGCCCATCGAGCCCATGCTGGGCAACCATTTCCACTGACCCTACGTGCACCGTTCCCCATTTTTCATCTCCCCAGATTCCCGCCAATCCCCCCCAGAATTTTGTTTCTTTGGACGACTCCTTAATTTAATTTAGACGTGCGAGGGGTGATCGAGAAGCTCGTGGCCTAAGGTAGAAGGGGTCGATTTTAGAAACCCTTCAGCACGTTTAGTTTTCCTACATTTACAGCCCATTGTCGATACTCTTCGGAAATGGCCTGGCTGTCCGCGGAGGCATAACCAGGACTTGTGATCCGGCACCGGCCGCTCGTATGACTGTCCACCACCGGCTGTCATGGCTACAGGTGACCAGGGCTAAGCAGGCGCTTCACCTCGCTCAAGGGTGGCCTGTGGGCTTAGCGGAGTGAAGGAGCGTCTCCACCCCCGCCGCACTGGCAGTAGAGGACAGTCCGTTGTTGGGATTGGGTGAGAGCATTCAAACCCTTAATGGTGCGTTTTGTAGACCTTCCTGCTCAGCAGGTTCCTTAAGGATGTCACAGCCGGGGGAAGGGGGCTAGTCCCACTCCCTATTAAACGCTCCCAACGGCGTGCACCTCAAATATCCTCCGACAACCCAGTCCAGCTCCCGGCCTTCACGTGAGGCTCAGCCACCAAGCCCGGCGGAACTGTTTCTACCGACGGGAGAAGGGGGCAAAGGAGGGTCACTGGCGCCTCAAAACCAGTCGCTCCGGGCGGACGGGGCTCGTCGGGCCGCGGTCGGCAGCTCGTCCGGGAGAAGGAAAACTCTGATCTCAAACCTCCGCTGTACCCGCTCGCGGGGGAGACTCCGGGAGTGAACCCCGAGGGGGGAAATCCGGAGCTGGAGTCCCTGAGGCAGTCTGACGTCGAGTTCGACGCTGACCGGCGACTCCCGGTGCCGAACCGTATCGGTCTCTGTCGTTCCTCTGGGTTCATCGTCTGGGGGGAGAGGGGGAGCCTGATACACGGGGAACAGCTCGCTCTCCGTATCGTACTGCGCAGGGTTGTGTATCTAGATAGTGGGACGCAACATCCACGGTCCAGCTTTCTAAGCATTAACTTGTTTGTGTTAATGGTAATTCCTGAGCTGGGTCTGGCTTTGAATAATCATCAGATACAGGACAGCAAGGTGGGCTGATGGATAGTGTGTTGGGGGGGGTCTCTACCCACTGCTGGAAAGGAATGAAAACTTTAGCCTTCCCTCCGCTAGCCTGCGGGTCACCCCCTCGGGCGGGGTGTAGCACCCGCTCAGCACTCCCCCCGCCCCGCCACCCCGATCAGGGTCACGTGAACCCGTGGGTCGTACCGGCATCGTAAGTCCTGGTACAGAGACCACCGACAATCCCTGAGGAGTACTGACAATGGGCTGGGGCTGGAGGGGTGGGGGGGTCACCCGTCTCGCAAAGACACACGCACACCGCCCGGAAGGAGGCGACCACACAAACCAACTCGGTAGGAAGGATTTGCCAGGATCAAGCATGGTCACGGAAAGATGGCGATCGCCCACGTCGTCGCACGACAGGGCGCACATTGATGACGCCATATGACGTCACGTGACGCGACGGTTTATTTATGGCCGATATAATTTCTTCCTGTGTCTTGCTGTACTTGCCCGGTTTTGTGGTGTGCCGTCTTCCACTGATCCCGTTCGCACTGACTGAGCGAGCCCACAAGAAACCGAACCTCGGGGGTAGTGGCAGATTTGGCGATAGATTTACTCCGAACTTCGAGTGAGCAGACTCAACCGCTATCAAGTCCAATTTCAGGTCGACCCGTCGGCCCTGTTTTTTTTCCCCACCGTGAGTCGCAACTGAGTTTCTCCAATAGGGCCAATGAGGGCACCGTGGAGCCAAGGGGAATCACGGGGGGGCCTCCCTTACCCTCCATCCTGAGCTGGGCCCTGAGTACATCATCCAGGATCCCTCCCGTCCATCCATCCGGCGTCCTCTTTGACTTTCTACCGTCGGGCTGGAGGCTCCGAGGCTTCTGAGCTCCCGGCCGCACCGCCTTGGAAGCGCCGCCGGTTAATCCGTCCCGTCTCCGAATGCACTTTAGTTCATTATTTATGTAAAAGATCTGCAGGTTTTACCCTTGCTGTCGTAAGTTATCGCGTGTTATGTATACTACCGTGCTTTACCGTTCAGAGAAACGCTGTCTTCTTTCTATATACATATATATTCCTTATTCACTGACTCACTCACGGGACGCGGGCGTCGCCAGCTATCGCCCATCCCCAGTTGCCCTCGAGAAGGCGGCGATGAGCTGCCGCCGCGGTCCCCGAGGTGTGGGGGGACACCCACGGTGCTGTCAGGGAGGGGTTTCCGTGATCCTGACCCGGCGGCAGTGAGGGGACGGCGATAGGTTTCCGAGTCAGGGTGGTGAGTGACCGGGAGGGGGATTTCCGAGTGGGGGTGTTCCCAGGGATCGGCTGTTCCCGTCCTTCTAGGCGGTGGTGGCCGTGGGTCTGGGAGGGGCTGCCCGAGGAACTTCGGTGTGTTGTCGCAGGGCGTCCGGTAGACAGGACACACTGCGGCAACTGTCCGTCGATGGTGGGGGACGGGGTAACGATCGAGGGGGCTGCCTGGTACTGGGTGGTGTCGAGCTTTCTGACTGTTGACGGAGCTGCCCTCACCCAGGGGGGGTCGGATGGTGGGGAACGGGGTAACGATCGAGGGGGCTGCCTGGTGTCGAGCTTTCTGAGTGTTGACGGAGCCGCCCTCACCCAGGGGGGGTCGGATGGTGGGGAACGGGGTAACGATCGAGGGGGCTGCCTGGTACTGGGTGGTGTCGAGCATTCTGAGTGTTGACGGAGCTGCCCTCACCCAGGGGGGGTCGGATGGTGGGGGACGGGGTAACGATCGAGGGGGCTGCCTGGTACTGGGTGGTGTCGAGCATTCTGAGTGTTGACGGAGCTGCCCTCACCCAGGGGGGGTCAGATGGTGGAGGAAGGGGTAACGATCGAGGGGGCTGCCTGGTGTCGAGCTTTCTGAGTGTTGACGGAGCTGCCCTCACCCAGGGGGGGTCGGATGGTGGGGAAGGGGTAACGATCGAGGGGGCTGCCTGGTACTGGGTGGTGTCGAGCTTTCTGAGTGTTGACGGAGCTGCCCTCACCCAGGGGGGGTCGGATGGTGGGGGAAGGGGTAACGATCGAGGGGGCTGCCTGGTGTCGAGCTTTCTGAGTGTTGACAGAGCTGCCCTCACCCGGGGGGGGTCGGATGGTGGGGGACGGGGTAACGATCGAGGGGGCTACCTGGTACTGGGTTGTGTCGAGCTTTCTGAGTGTTGACGGAGCTGCCCTCACCCGGGGGGGGTCGGATGGTGGGGGACGGGGTAACGATCGAGGGGGCTGCCTGGCACTGGGTGGTGTCAAGCTTTCTGAGTGTTGACGGAGCTGCCCTCACCCGGGGGGGGGGGGGGGGTCGGATGGTGGAGGAAGGGGTAACTATCGAGGGGGCTGCCTGGTGTCGAGCTTTCTGAGTGTTGATGGAGCTGCCCTCACCCGGGGGGGGGTCGGATGGTGGGGGAAGGGGTAACGATCGAGGGGGCTGCCTGGTGTCGAGCTTTCTGAGTGTTGACGGAGCTGCCCTCACCCAGGGGGGGTCGGATGGTGGGGGAAGGGGTAACGATCGAGGGGGCTGCCTGGTGTCGAGCTTTCTGAGTGTTGACGGAGCTGCCCTCACCCAGGGGGGGTCGGATGGTGGGGGAAGGGGTAACGATCGAGGGGGCTGCCTGGTGTCGAGCTTTCTGAGTGTTGAAGGAGCTGCCCTCACCCAGGGGGGGTCGGATGGTGGGGGACGGGGTAACGATCGAGGGGGCTGCCTGGCACTGGGTGGTGTCAAGCTTTCTGAGTGTTGACGGAGCTGCCCTCACCCGGGGGGGGAGGGGGTCGGATGGTGGGGGAAGGGGTAACGATCGAGGGGGCTGCCTGGTGTCGAGCTTTCTGAGTGTTGACGGAGCTGCCCTCACCCAGGCGAGGGGCGAGTCTTCCATCACACTCCCGACCTGAGCCTCGTCGATGGTGGGCAGGCTCCGGGGAGTCCGGAGGAGAGTTACAGGCCGCGGGACCTGCTCTGGTAGCCATGGTGTTCAGACCAGTTCATTTTCCCGTCAATGGTGACCCCCAGGATGTCGACAGTAGGGGAGTCAGTGGTGGTGATGTTGTATATATTTATATAGTGTAATGATTTAACCCTTGACGTAACTTGGACACCAGCAGGAATCGAATGTCAGGGTAGTCCATGGTGACATGGATGTCCGTTGATAATAAACTCACTTTACTTGGCAAACGCAGCCCTGCGACTCGTCTGGGTGGGGAATTGGGAGAGCGCGACTGGAGACGGGTTGGCAGCCCCGCCTTGACAGGGGATCGCTCCGAGACGTGACGGGGGGGGGGGAACGGGGGGACGGGGACGCAGTTAAACTCCCAGCCTCACGACACGGCGAACAGGCATCCACGAAGACCGCAGAAGGGGCGGCATTTACCGAGGGAAGACGGCAGCCTTCACGCCTTGCTTCGCTCGGCAGAGGGGACCGGCTGTTCTTAACTGGGCGGAAGGTGAAATAGAGATGCTTCTGGAACAAAGTTTCTGTAAACACCGGAACGGAGAGGGAGACTCGACAGGAAACAAAATTGCACGAGTCAGAATCAGGGTTACTGTCACTGGCCGTGATGTGAAGTTTGTCGACCTACACCGAAACGTGCCGCGTTGTGCGGACCAGAAGGCGCAAGCAGAGTGGGTGTGGAGAGTACATTTCCTATAGTGGGGGAGTCTAGCACCAGAGGACACAGATGGAGTGGATGTGGAGATGATGATTCCTATAGTGGGGGAGTCTAGGACCAGAGGACACAGATAGAGTGGGTGTGGAGAGGATGTTTCCTATAGCGAGGGAGTCTAGGACCAGAGGACACAAATAGAGTGGATGTTGAGAGGATGTTTCCTATAGTGGGGGAGTCTAGGATCAGAGGACACAGATGGAGTGGATGTGGAGAGGATGTT
>NW_026778981.1:262500-266614 GCF_030144855.1 Hypanus sabinus
GATTCCCCTCTCCCTTCCCCTTTTCCCAACCATGATTCCCCCTCTCCCTTCCCCTTTTCCCAACCACGATTCCCCCTCTCCCTTCCCCTTTTCCCAACCATGATTCCCCTCTCCCTTCCCTTTTCCCAACCACGATTCCCCCTCTCACTTCCCCTTTTCTCACTCTCAGTCCACAACAGAGACCCGTATCAGAATCAGGTTTATCATCACTCACATACGTCATGAAATTTGTATTTTTTGTGGCAGCAGTACAGTGTGATACATAAAATTACTACAGTACTGTAGGCACCCTAGCTATATATATATATATATATATGTGCCTAAGATTTTTGTGCAGTATTGCCTGTGAACATAGAAACATAGAAATCTACAGCACATTACAGGCCCTTCGGCCCACAATATTGTACCGACCGTGTAGCCTACTCTAGAAACTGCCCAGAATTGCCCGACCGCATTTTTTCAAGCTCCGTGTACCTATCTAAGAGTCTCTTAGAAGACCCTATCGTATCTGCCTCCACCACTATCACCAGCAGCCCATTCCACGCACCCACCACTCTCTGAGTGAAAAACTTACCCCTGACATCCCCCTTGTACTTTCAAGCACCTTAGAACTATGTCCCTTCATGCTCGCCATCTCAGCCCCGGGAAAAAGCCTCTGACTATCCACACGATCAATGCCTCTCATCATCTTGTACACCTCTATCAGGTCACCTCTCATCCTCCGTCGCTCCGAGGAGAAAAGGCCGAGTTCACTCAACCTATTCTCATAAGGCACGCTCCCCAATCCAGGCAACATCCTTGTAAATCTCCTCCGCACCCTTTCTATGGTTTCCACATCCTTCCTGTAGTGAGGCAACCAGAACTGAGCACAGTACTCCAAGTGGGGTCTGACCGAGGTCTTGTGTAACTGGAACATTACCTCTCGGCTTCTGAACTCAATCCCATGGTTGATGAAGACCAATACACCGTACGCCTTCTTAACCACAGAGTCAACCTGCACAGCTGCTTTGAGTGCCCTATGGACACGGACCCCAAAATCCCTCTGATCCTCCACACTGCCAAGAGTCTTACCATTAATACTATATCCCGACTTCAAGTCTGACCTTCACACTTCTCTGGGGGTTGAACTCCATCTGCCACTTCTCAGCCCAGTTTTGCATCCTATCAATGTCCCGCTGTAACCCCTGACAGCCCTCCACACTATCCACAACACCCCCAACCTCTGTGTCATCAGCAAACTTACCAACCCCTTCCTTCTACTTCCATATCCAGGCCGTCAATATATAAAAAAAATCACAAGAGGAGGGGTCCCAGCACGGACCCCTGTGGAACGCCACCGTTCTCCGACCCCGGCGCCGAACGCGGACCGCCGGGAAAGGCGGCGGCCAACCCCCTGAGCCGCAAACGCCGGTAGTAATCGGCAGTTCAGGCGGCGCCTGTGCAAGGAGGACTCGAGTGGACGCTTGGGGACGAAGACCACCGGAGGTGAAGGGTCAGCACCCGAAGCATGAATTCAATCCCCGATCGCACCGAACTCAATCGCGGGTTTTTGAACGAGAGACATCGGCGGTTTCCTTTCTGCCTGACCCGCTGAGTTCCTCAGGCAGATTGCTAGTTGCCTGAAGCACTGCTCCACCGGCTGAGAGTTTCTGACTGTCCCTCATCACCACACCGAGCTCTGGCAGCGTTTTTTTAGTCTTGCTTCTGCTTTTGATGCAGCAGAAACATTCTGCACACAAACGATGATCCAATCACGGAGTTAACTCTGGGCGAACCCCCATACTTAAAGGCCAATTAACATTCTGGTAATGACAGGTTTTTCTTGAAGGGCCAATCAATGGCCAAGTGGAATTTGCAGATTTCAAGATTGTTTAAAGTCATTTCCCGTGCACGAGCGTGCAGGAGAAAAACATTAACTGTCACTCCGGATTCGATGCAGGGCAGAAAAAAACATTAGGAACACAATGTTATATTAACAACCAATATAAATACAGTACTATGCAAAAGTCTTGATCACATATGCATAACTAAGACCTTTGCACACAGTACTGTAGTAATTTTATAAAGTTGAACTGTACTGCTGACGCAAAACACCCCCAAATTTCATGACATATGTGAAGCAGTGATAAATGTGATTCTGATATGGGTTTCTATTGTAGACTGAGAGTGGGAAGGGGGGGCAGGGAGAGGGGGAAACATGGTTGGGAAAAGGGGAGGGGAGAGGGGGGATCATGGTTGGGAAAAGGAGAATGGAGAAGGGGAATCATGGTTGGAAAAGGGGAAGGGAGAGAGGGATCACGGTTGGGAAAAGGGGGAGAGGGGGGAATCATGGTTGGGAAAAGGGGAAGGGAGAGGGGGTATCATGGTTGGGAATAGGGGAAGGGAGAGGGGAATCATGGTTGGGAAAAGGGGAAGGGAGAGGGGAATCGGTTGGGGAAAAGGGGAAGGGAGAGGGGAATCATGGTTGGGAAAAGGGGAAGGGAGAGGGGGAATCATGGTTGGGAAAAGGGGAAGGGAGAGGGGAATCATGGTTGGGAAAAGGGGAAGGGAGAGGGGAATCATGTTTGGGAAAAGGGGAAGGGAGAGGGGGAATCATGGTTGGGAAAAGGGGAAGGGAGAGGGGAATCATGGTTGGGAAAAGGGGAAGGGAGAGGGGGAATCATGGTTGGGAAAAGGGGAAGGGAGAGGGGAATCATGGTTGGGAAAAGGGGAAGGGAGAGGGGAATCATGTTTGGGAAAAGGGGAAGGGAGAGGGGGAATCATGTTTGGGAAAAGGGGAAGGGAGAGGGGGAATCATTGGGAAAAGGGGAAGGGAGAGGGGGAATCATTGGGAAAAGGGGAAGGGAGGGGGAATCGTTGGGAAAGGGGGAAGGGAGAGGGGGAATCATGGTTGGGAAAAGGGGAAGGGTGGGGGGAATCGTTGGGAAAAGGGGAAGGGAGAGGGGGAAATCATGGTTGGGAAAAGGGGAAGGGAGAGGGGAATCATGGTTGTGGAAAAAGGAGAAGGGAGGGGGAATCAAGGTTGGGGAAAAGGGGAAGGGAGGGGAATCATGTTTGGGAAAGGGAAGGGAGGGGGAATCGTGGTTGGGAAAAGGGGAAGGGGGTATTGTTGGGAAAAGGGGAAGGGAGAGGGGGAATCGCTGGGAAAAGGGGAAGGAGAGGGGGAATCATTGGGAAAAGGGGAAGGGAGAGGGGGAATTGTTGGGAAAAGGGGAAGGGAGGGGGGAATCATTGGGAAAGGGGGAAGGGAGGGGGAATCGGATGGGAAAAGGGGAAGGGAAAGGGGGAAATCATGGTTGGGAAAAGGGGAAGGGAGAGGGGAATCATGATTGGGAAAAGGGAAGGGAGAGGGGGAATCATGGTTGGGGAAAGGGGAAGGGAGAGGGGTATCATGTTTGGGAATAGGGGAAGGGAGAGGGGGAATCGTTGGGAAAAGTGGAAGGGAGAGGGGAATCATGGTTGGGAAAAGGGAAGGGAGGGGGAATCATGTTTGGGAAAAGGGGAAGGGAGAGGGGGAATCATGATTGGGAAAAGGGGAAGGGAGAGGGGAATCATGATTGGGAAAAAGGGAAGGGAGGGGGGAATCATGGTTGGGAAAAGGGGAAGGGAGAGGGGGAATTGTTGGGAAAAGGGGAAGGGAGGGGGAATCGTTGGGAAAAGGGGAAGGGAGAGGGGGAATTGTTGGGAAAGGGGGAAGGGAGAGGGGGAATCATGGTTGGGAAAAGGGGAAGGGAGAGGGGAATCATTGGAAAAGGCGAAGGGAGAGGGGGAATCGTTGTGAAAAGTGGAAGGGAGAGGGGGAATCATGGTTGGGAAAAGGGGAAGGGAGGGGGGATTCGTTGAGAAAAGGCGACGGGAGAGGGGAATCTTTGGGAAAAGTGGAAGGGAGTGGGGGAATCGTGGTTGGGAAAAGGGGAAGGGAGGGGGAATCCTGGTTGGGGAAAAGGGGAAGGGAGAGGGGAATCATGTTTGGGAAAGGGAAGGGAGAGGGGGAATCATTGGGAAAAGTGGAAGGGAGAGGGGAATCGTGGTTGGGAAAAGGGGACGGGAGAGGGGAATCATGATTGGGAAAAGGGGAAGGGAGGGGGGAATCGTTGGGGAACGGGGAAGGGAG
>NW_026778981.1:266814-274314 GCF_030144855.1 Hypanus sabinus
CTCTCTCCACTTCGATCCCTCTGTGAGGGACTGGTGTGTGATACACGGGCTACACAACGTGCGACGCAGACAGAAAATAAGACAACTTTCTGCAAACACATCAACAATGGGGTTCTGATATCCCTCGCACCGGACAGAGGGGCAGGGCAGAGTAAAGTTTCATTAAAACTCCGGAGGTTTATTCTCTGAACAAGGAGTTTCACACATCGATCGTAATTCCAGTGGAATTCCCCTCGGGGAAATCCTATCAACCTGTTGCTTAAAGGCCTTCCTCTGACGTTAACAAGGAAGAGCAGGAATCAAACTGCCTCTCCCCTCAAACCACAGGTAACTCACTCCAAATATCCAAATGGAAACTCTGCCGGAGACAGGGGCAGAATGAGGCTTGGGCGCAGGGCAATAAACCCCATCACATATAAACACCCAGTGCTACAGAAATCCCAACAGAATCTCCGACCAGGCAACATCCTGGTGAAGCTCTTCCGTACCCTCTTCAAAGTCCAAGTTCCAGTTTACTGCAATTCAGCTCCACACAGGTATACCGTCAAACGAGACAACGTTCCTCCGGACCAAGGTGCACAACGCAGTACATATAACTCACACACACAACACATAAAGTATACCGTCAAACGAGACAACGTTCCTCTGGACCAAGGTGCACAACGCAGTACATATAACTCACACACACAACACATAAAGTATACCGTCAAACGAGACAACGTTCCTTCGGACCAAGGTGCACAAACACAGTACATATAACTCACACATACAACACATAAAGTATACCGTCAAACGAAACAACGTTCCTCTGGACCAAGGTGCACAACACAGTACATATAACTCACACACACAACACATAAAGTATACCGTCAAACGAGGGCAACGTTCCTCCGGACCAAGGTGCACAACACAGTACATATAACTCACAAACACACAATACATAAAGTATACAGTCAAACGAGACAACGGTTCCTCCGGACCAAGGTGCACAACACAGTACATATAACTCACACACACACAACACATAAAGTATACCGTCAAACGAACAACATTCCTCCGGACCAAGGTGCACAACACAGTACATATAACTCACACACACACAACACATAAAGTTTACCGTTTCAAACGAGACAACGTTCCTCCGGACCAAGGAACACAACACAGTACATATAACTCACACACACAACACATAAAGTTATACCGTCAAACGAGACAACGTTCCTCCGGACCAAGGTGCACAACACAGTAACATATAACTCACACACACACAACACATAAAGTTTACCGTCAAACGAGACAACGTTCCTCCAGGCCAAGGTGCACAACACAGTACATATAACTCACACACACAACACATAAAGTATACCGTCAACGAGAGGCAACGTTCCTCCGGACCAAGGTGCACAACACAGTACATATAACTCACACACACACAACACATAAAGTATACCGTCAAACGAGACAACGTTCCTCCGGACCGAGGTGCACGACACAGTACATATAAATCACACACACGCAACACATAAAGTACACCGTCAAATGAGACAACGTTCCTCCAGGCCAAGGTGCACAACACAGTACATATAACTCACACAAACAACACATAAAGTATACCGTCAAACGAAACAACGTTCCTCCGGACCAAGGTGCACAACACAGTACATATAACTCACTCACACAACACATAAAGTAAATCGTCAAACGAGACAACGTTCCTCCGGACCAAGGTGCACAACACAGTACATATAAATCACCACAACAACACATAAAGTATACCGTCAAACGAAACAACGTTCCTCCGGACCAAGGGTGCACAACACAGTACATATAACTCACACACACACAACACATAAAGTATACTGTCAAACGAAACAACGTTCCTCCGGACCAAGGTGCACAACACAGTACATATAACTCACACACACACAACACATAAAGTATACCGTCAAATGAAACAACGTTCCTCCGGACCAAGGAGCACAACACAGTACATATAACTCACACACACAACACATAAAGTTTACCGTCAAACGAAACAACATTCCTCCGGACCAAGGTGCACAACACAGTACATATAACTCACCACACACACAACACATAAAGTATACTGTCAAACGAAACAATGTTCCTCCGGACCAAGGTGCACAACACAGTACATATAACTCACACACACACAACACATAAAGTATACCGTCAAATGAAACAACGTTCCTCCGGACCAAGGAGCACAACACAGTACATATAACTCACACACACAACATATAAAGTATACCGTCAAACGAGACAACGTTCCTCCGGACCAAGGTGCACAACACAGTACATATAACTCACACACACACAACACATAAAGTTTACCGTCAAACGAAACAACGTTCCTCTGGACCAAGGTGCACAACACAGTACATATAACTCACACACACAACACATAAAGTATACTGTCAAACGAAACAACGTTCCTCCGGACCAAGGAACACAACACAGTACATATCACTCACACACACACAACACATAAAGTATACCGTCAAACGAGACAACGTTCCTCCGGACCACGGTGCACAACACAGTACATATAACTCACACACACAACACATAAAGTATACCGTCAAACGAGACAACGTTCCTCCGGTCCAAGGTGCACAACACAGTACATATAACTCACACACACACAACACATAAAGTATACCGTCAAACGAAACAACGTTCCTCCGGACCAAGGTGCACAACACAGTACATATAACTCACACACACACAACACATAAAGTTATATTACCATAAATAATAAGGTGCATTTAGGACACGTTCGAAAGTACAGGTGCTCTCTCTCCCCCCCCCCCCCCCACCTTTTACAGAGGCAGAGTGTTCCTATTAAACCTTCCTTAAGCTGAAATGGTGTAAAGCAAAGAACCATTAATTTCTAAGGGAAAAATTTTCGTCAAAGCGAAAATCCTCTTTGTGATGTGAAAACAGCCCTGTCTTCCCACGACTCTATACAGTCGGCCCTCCTTATCTGCGGATTCAAAGAACAGCGGATCGGGAAAACCCGGAAGTTCTCTCTCCAGCACTCGTCGTTTGAGCATGTACAGACTATTTATTTTTGTCATTATTCCCTAAACAATACAGTATACCAGCTACTTACATAGCATTTACACTGTATTAGGTATTATAAGTAATCTACAGATGACTTAAAAGTACAGGCAGTCCCTGGGTTATGAACGAGTTCCGTTCCTGAGTCCGTCTTTAAGTCGGATTTGAAGTCGGAACAGGTACATCCGGTATTATGTAGCATCAGTTAGTCAAAAGTTTTTCTTAGTATATGGTACATATTTTACCTTTCTATGCATATAAAACACTTAAGAAACGTATGTATTTTAATAATTAAACCACTGTGTTGCTTAGCAATAATTGTAGCTTTTCCAATGACTGATGGAGTTTCACCTCTTTCCGATCACTTTATTGCCTCCACTTTATTTCCAACCGTGATCGTGATTATTTTCGTGAACAGACAAACTGCGGATTCAGAGCTGCGCTGCCGGGTCCTAATGTCCACCGCACTGAGACAGGTTAAATAAGGTCCGGGGTTCCGCCGGGTCCTAATGTCCACCGCACTGAGACAGGTTAAATAAGGTCCGGGGTTCCACCGGGTCCTAATGTCCACCGCACTGAGACAGGTTAAATAAGGTCCGGGGTTCCCCTGGGTCCTAATGTCCACCGACCGCACTGAGACAGGTTAAATAAGGTCCAGGGTTCCGCCGGGTCCTAATGTCCACCGCACTGAGACAGGTCAAATAAGGTCCGGGGTTCTGCCGGGTCCTAATGTCCACCGCACTGAGACAGGTTAAATAAGGTCCAGGGTTCCGCCGGGTCCTAATGTCCACCGCACTGAGACAGGTTAAATAAGGTCCGGGGTTCCGCCGGGTCCTAATGTCCACCGCACTGAGACAGGTCAAATAAGGTCCGGGGTTCTGCCGGGTCCTAATGTCCACTGCACTGAGACAGGTTAAATAAGGTCCAGGGTTCCGCCGGGTCCTAATGTCCACCGCACTGAGACAGGTTAAATAAGGTCCGGGGTTCCGCCGGGTCCTAATGTCCACCGCACTGAGACAGGTTAAATAAGGTTCGGGGTTCCGCCGGGTCCTAATGTACACTGCACCGAGACGGGTTAAATAAGGTCCAGGGTTCCGCCGGGTCCTAATGTCCACCGCACTGAGACAGGTCAAATAAGGTCCGGGGTTCTGCCGGGTCCTAATGTCCACCGCACTGAGACGGGTTAAATAAGGTCCGGGGTTCTGCCGGGTCCTAATGTCCACCGCACTGAGACAGGTTAAATAAGGTCCGGGGTTCCGCCAGGTCCTAATGTCCACCGCACTGAGACAGGTTAAATAAGGTCCGGGGTTCTGCCGGGTCCTAATGTCCACCGCACTGAGACAGGTTAAATAAGGTCCGGGGTTCCGCCGGGTCCTAATGTCCACCGCACTGAGACAGGTTAAATAAGGTCCGGGGTTCCGCTGGGTCCTAATGTCCACCGCACCGAGACAGATTAAATAAGGTCCGGGGTTCCGCTGGGTCCTAATGTCCAACGCACTAATACAGGTTAAATAAGGGACTTGAGCATCCGCGTTTTTTGGTATCCACGGGGGGGTCCCGGAACCAATCCCTCGTGGATAAGGAGGGTCGACTATATATGTACTTTGACAATCAATTACGACATCCCCTCCCCACTTCTGTTTTCACCCATCACCTTGTGCCTCTCTCTCCCCACCCTCCCACCTCCCAACTTTTAAATTGGCCTGCCGAAGGGTCTCGGCTCGAAACGCCGACCGCTTCCCATCTTCTTACATGCTGCCTGTGTCCCTCCAGCATTCTGTGGTAGTTCCGTCGGACTTCCAGCATCCACACACGTTCTAAATCAAGTTCAATTTCGGGTCATAAAGCCCTTCAAACCCATGAACTGTTCAGAAAACCACGTCCGTACTCCAAGACTACAAGACATAGGAGCAGGGTTAGGCCACTCAGCCCATCAGTCAGACCTGCTATCCCATCATGGCTGATTTATCATCCCTCTCAAACCCCATTCTCCTGTCTTCTCCCTGTCACCTTCGACACCCTGACTAATCGAGAACCTGTCTTGGCTTGAATACACCCAACAAATTCCACAGATTCACCACTCTCCGGCAAAAAGAAATCGTTCCTCATTTCCGTTTTAAATGGACGCCCCTCTATTCTGAGGCTGTGACTTCTGGTCCGAGAATCCCCCACTATAGGAAACGTCCTCTCCACACCCACTCTATCTGTGTCCTCTGGTCCTAGACTCCCCCACTATAGGAAACATCCTCTCCACATCCACTCTATCTGTGTCCTCTGGTCCTAGACTCCCCCCACTATAGGAAACATCCTCTCCACATCCACTCTATCTGTGTCCTCTGGTCCTAGACTCCCCCAATATAAGAAACATCCTCTCCACATCCAGTCTATCTGTGTCCTCTGGTCCTAGATTCCCCCACTATAGGAAACATCCTCTCCACACCCACTCTATCTGTGTCCTCTGGTCCTAGACTCCCCCACTATAGGAAACATCCTCTCCACATCCATTCTATCTGTGCCCTCTGGTCCTAGACTCCCCCACTATAGGAAACATCCTCTCCACTTCCACTCTATCTGTGTCCTCTGGTCCTAGACTCCCCCACTATAGGAAACATCCTCTCCACATCCACTCTATCTGTGTCCTCTGGTCCTAGACTCCCCCACTATAGGAAACATCCTCTCCACATCCACTCTATCTGTGTCCTCTGGTCCTAGACTCCCCCACTATAGGAAACATCCTCTCCACATCCACTCTATCTGTGGTCCTCTGTTCCTAGACTCCCCCACTATAGGAAACATCCTCTCCACACCCACTCTATCTGTGTCCTCTGATCCTAGACTCCCCTACTATAGGAAACATCCTCTCCACACCCACTCCATCTGTGTCCTCTGGTCCTAGACTCACCCACTATAGGAAACATCCTCTCCACATCCACTCTATCAGTGTCCTCTGGTCCTAGACTCCCCCACTATAGGAAACATCCTCTCCACATCCACTCTATCAGTGTCCTCTGGTCCTAGACTCCCCCACTATAGGAAACATCCTCTCCACATCCACTCTATCTGTGTCCTCTGGTCCTAGACTCCCCCACTATAGAAAACATCCTCTCCACATCCACTCTATCTGTGCGCTCTGGTCCTAGACTCCCCCACTATAGGAAACATCCTCTCCACACCCACCCAATCTGTGTCCTCTGGTCCTAGACTCCCCCACTATAGGAAACATCCTCTCCACATCCAATCTATCTGTGTCCTCTGGTCCTAGACTCCCCAACTATAGGAAACATCCTCTCCACATCCACTCTATCTGTGTCTTCTGGTCCTAGACTCCCCCACTATAGGAAACGTCCGCTCCACATCCACTCTATCTGTGTCCTCTGGTCCTAGACTCCCCCACTATAGGAAACGTCCTCTCCACACCCACTCTATCTGTGTCCTCTGGTCCTAGACTCCCCCACTATAGGAAACGTCCTCTCCACACCCACTCTATCTGTGTCCTCTTGTCCTAGACTCCCCCACTATAGGAAACATCCTCTCCGCACCCACTCTATCTGTGCCCTCTGGTCCTAGACTCCCCCACTATAGGAAACATCCTCTCCACATCCACTCTATCTGTTTCCTCTGGTCCAGGACTCCCCCACTATAGGAAGCATCCTCTCCACATCCACTCTATCTGTGCCCTCTGGTCCTAGACTCCCCCACTATAGGAAACATCCTCTCCACATCCACTCTATCTGTTTCCTCTGGTCCAGGACTCCCCCACTATAGAAACATCCTCTCCACATCCACTCTATCTGTGTCCTCTGGTCCTAGACTCCCCCACTATAGGAAACAACCTCTCCACATCCACTCTATCTGTGTCCTCTGGTCCTAGACTTCCCCACTATAGGAAACATCCTCTCCACATCCACTCTATCTCTGTCCTCTGGTCCCAGACTCCCCAACTATAGGAAACATCCTCTCCACACCCACTCTATCTGTGTCCTCTGGTCCTAGACTCCCCCACTATAGGAAACATCCTCTCCACATCCACTCTATCTGTGTCCTCTGGTCCCAGACTCCCCAACTATAGGAAACATCCTCTCCACACCCACTCTATCTGTGTCCTCTGGTCCTAGACTCCCCCACTATAGGAAACATCCTCTCCACACTCACTCTATCTGTGTCCTCTGGTCCTAGACTCCCCAACTATAGGAAACATCCTCTCCACATCCACTCTATCTGTGTCCTCTGGTCCCAGACTCCCCAACTATAGGAAACATCCTCTCCACATCCGCTCTATCTGTGCCCTCCGGTCCTAGACTCCCCCACTATAGGAAACATCCTCTCCATATCCACTCTATCTGTGTCCTCTGGTCCTAGACTCCCCCACTATAGGAAACACCCGCTCCACATCCACTCTATCTGTGTCCTCTGGTC
>NW_026778981.1:281814-289314 GCF_030144855.1 Hypanus sabinus
TATAAAGGCCAGCGTTCCAAAAGCCTTCTTCACCACCCTATCTACATGAGACTCCACCTTCAGGGAACTATGCACTGTTATTTCTAGATCTCTTTGTTCCACTGCATTCCTCAATGCCCTACCATTTACCCTGTATGTTCTATTTGGATTATTCCTGCCAAAATGTAGAACCTCACACTTCTCAGCATTAAACTCCATCTGCCAACGTTCAGCCCATTCTTCTAACCGGCATAAATCTCCCTGCAAGCTTTGAAAACCCACCTCATTATCCACAACACCTCCTACCTTAGTATCATCAACATACTTACTAATCCAATTTACCACCCCATCATCCAGATTATTTATGTATATTACAAACAACATTTGACCCAGTACAGATCCCTGAGGCACCCCGCTAGTCACCAGCCTCCATCCCGATAAACAATTATCCACCTCTACTCTCTGGCATCTCCCATCTAGCCACTGTTGAATCCATTTTATTACTCCAGCATTAATACCTAACGACTGAACCTTCTTAACTAACCTTCCATGTGGAACTTTGTCAAAGGCTTTGCTGAAGTCCATATAGACTACATCCACTGCCTTACCCTTGTCAACATTCCTCGTAACTTCTTCAAAAAATTCAATAAGGTTTGTCAAACATGACCTTCCACGCACAAATCCATGCTGGCTACTTCTAATAAGATCCTGTCTATCCAGATAATTATAAATACTATCTCTAAGAATACTTTCCATTAATTTACCCACCACTGATGTCAAACTGACAGGTCTATAATTGCTAGGCTTACTTACTTCTAGAACCCTTTTTAAACAATGGAACCACATGAGCAATACGCCAATCCTCCGGCACAATCCCCGTTTCTAATGACATATTAAAGATCTCCGTCAGAGCTCCTGCTATTTCTACACAAACTTCCCTCAAGGTCCTGGGGAATATCCTGTCAGGACCCGGAGATTTATCCACTTTTAAATTTCTTAAAAGCGCCAGTACTTCCACCTCTTTAATTGTCATAGGTTCCATAACTTCCTTACTTGTTTCCCACACCTTACACAATTCAATATCCTTCTCCTTAGTGAATACCGAAGAGAAGAAATCGTTCAAAATCTCTCCCGTCTCCCTCGGCTCCACACATAGCTGACCACTCTGATTCTCTAAGGGGCCAATTTTATCCCTCACTATCCTCTTGCTTTTAATATAACTTAAGATCCCTTTTACATTCTTTATATTCCTCGAGCAATTCCTTTACTCCATGCTGCCTATATCTATTGTAGACATCCCTCTTTTTCCGGACCAAGTTTCTAATATCCCTTGAAAACCATGGTGCTTTCAAACCTTTAACCTTTCCTTTCACCCTAACAGGAACATAAAGATTCTGTGCCCTCATTATTTCACCCTTAAATGACCTCCATTTCTCTATTACATCCTTCCCATAAAACAACTTGACCCAATCCACTCTCTCTAAACCCCTTCGCATCCCCTCAAAGTTAGCCTTTCTCCAATGAAAAATCTCAACTCTAGGTCCAGTCCTGTCCTTCTCCATAATTATACTGAAGCTAATGCTACTGAAGCTTCTTGTCTGACGCACGGCTCCGGGGTCAAACACCTCACGGGTTCTGTTTAATTCCTCACCTTTTTCTTGCTTTATTAGGGTCTTTCTTTTTGCCCCACCGTATTTTTCAATCCTTAATATTGTTTTTTCTCTTTCCCCTTTGAGACATCGCAATCGTTTCCTGCTTCGATGTGCCCTTGTTGTTTTGGACGGTGATTATAACGATAAGAGGGCTTGAAAAGGGAGGATTAGAGGGGACGCCTCGCGAGGGGGAGGCTGAGTGAGCTCGACCTCTTCTCTTCGGAGCCAAGGACGATGGGGGAGGGGGGGGGGGGGCTTGATGGAGGCGTACAAGATGGTAAGAGGAAGCGACTGAGCAGATAGTTGGAGGATTCTCCCCCGCTACCCCCCCCCGCCCCGGGGCAGAAGTGGCTACTACAAGGGGGCACAGTCTCGAGGTGGGCGGGTAGGGAGGAAGACACACAGACTGGCGGGTGTGTCGAACGCCCTGCCGGGGATGGTGCACCAGGGTTAAGATACTGCTAGATTCCTTTAAGTTTCTTCCAATAAGATCTCCTTGAAAGTTAATAAGCACGACAGAAAGACGGACGGCGGGGTGTGGGAAGGAAACGCCGGGCTGATCTTGGATTACGCGATGTCAGTACAACATCCTGGGCCGCGGGACCCGCGCTGTGCCGTGTTAAAGCACTTCAGCCTCAAGGGGCTCACACTGAAATAGAAGTATTTCGATGTTGGTGAATCGGCGGGGAGGGGGGGGGCGGGTGTGGTGGGAACTCCTACCTCCCATCAGCCGGATGGGTGCCAGCAGGGGACTGGAGAGAGGATTCGGCGAGTGACGGGGAACTAGGCTTCTGGCTGCCCCATAACGAGGGATGGGGGTAGGTGGTGGGGGGGTCCCGGGGGGGCATCGGAAGATGTCGAAATGAGGACCTCGAGTTGGGGGGGGGGGGGCAGGGCAAACTCGAACAAGAGAGGCCGCAGACGGTAAGGTCGAAAGAGCAAGCTGTCGGCCTTGGGTTTCTGACGTTTTGTCTCATCCATTCTTTGGGGGGGGGTTTTCTTCACCCCCCCTTTCCCGTTTCGTGGCTGTCTGCGGAGAGGAAGAAGTTCTGGCTGTGCGTATGTTCTCTGACGGGGAAGTGGGAACCGTTAAACGTCACTTGACGACGGTTCGAGCGCCTCTCTGCCGCCGTGATCGGTGGGGGGAGGTAACAGCCGGCAGGGATCGCAGGATAGGAGGGCTCACGGAGGGACGGGGGATTGGTGACAGTTCGAGCTCTGTGTCTGGGCAACCAGGCATCAGCCTCCACGCTGGACAGAGTGCTTTCTAAATTGTATCCAGATCCTCAGAGCATGTTTTACTATTAAATTATCAGTTAGTTTACTTACAGACAGGGGAAGAGAAATAATAGAAAATTTATTAACAGAGTTGGCTTCTAAAGACACACAAACCGGACAATCTACATGATCAATAAGGCACAGCCAAAGCGTAAGGTATCGTATGTTAATTGCCCAGTAATTAAAAACCAAAATTAGGTAAGGCTAAACCTCCAGGTTTTTTACATTTTTGAAGATGAGCTTTATCTGAACGAGGATGTTTATTTTTCCAAACATATGAGGGTAAGATAGAATCGGGAGAGTCAGTAAAAGAGTTGGGAATAAAAACAGGTAGGGCCTGAAAAAGATATATAAATTTAGGTAGAATTTTCACTTTAGTAGAATTAATTAGTCCGATCAATGATATCGAAAGAGGTGGCCAATTTAATGAACGACACGCACAAAATGCTGGTGGAACGCAGCAGGCCGGGCAGCGTCGATAGGGAGAAGCACTGTTAGTCCTGACGAAGGGTCTCGGCCCGAAACGTCGACAGTGCTTCTCCCTGTAGACGCTGCCCGGCCTGCTGTGTTCCACCGGCATTTTGTGTGTGTTACTCATTTGCTCATCCATTGAGATGTTCCCACAACCAGTCAGCAGGGGCGGTATTGAACCTGTTTTAGATGTTGGGACCACTCTCCTGAATCCTCCTCACACTCCCGGTCAGCAGGGGGCGGTATTGAACCTGTTTTAGATGTTGGGACCACTCTCCTGAATCCTCCCAGTCAGCAGGGGGCGGTATTGAACCTGTTTTAGATGTTGGGACCACTCTCCTGAATCCTCCCGGTCAGCAGGGGGCGGTATTGAACCTGTTTTAGATGTTGGGACCACTCTCCTGAATCCTCCCGGTCAGCAGGGGGCGGTATTGAACCTGTTTTAGATGTTGGGACCACTCTCCTGAATCCTCCCGGTCAGCAGGGGGCGGCATTGAACCTGTTTTAGATGTTGGGACCACTCTCCTGAATCCTCCCGGTCAGCAGGGGGCGGTATTGAACCTGTTTTAGATGTTGGGACCACTCTCCTGAATCCTCCCGGTCAGCAGGGGGCGGTATTGAACCTGTTTTGAGTCCTGACGAAGGTTCTCGGCCCGAAACGTCGACAGCGCTTCTCCCTATAGATGCTGCCTGGCCTGCTGTGTTCCACCGGCATTTTGTGTGTGTTGTTGCTTGAATTTCCAGCATCTGCAGATTTCCTCGTGTTTACCAATTTAATGATGCCTTCTTTACATGATTCAATAAAGCGAGAAAGTTTTCTTTAAACAGGTGCTTGTGACCCTTAGAGATTGTTACACCCAAGTGATTTCTTACAACTTTAAAAGGGAGATTAGTATTGATTAATACCAAATTATTTAAAGGAAATAATTCACTCTTATGTAGGTTCGACTTATATCCTGAAAACTGGCTAAAACGGGAGAGTAATGAAAGTACGTTAGGTCTCAGCATCAAAGAGCAATATTTCATCTGTGTAAAGCAAGATTTTGTGAGTAGTACCTCTCCTTAAAATACCACAAATATCATTAGAAATATGTTCCAGATGCTGGGAGAGTCCAGTACCAGAGGGAATGGTTTGAGAATAAGGGGTAGGTCATTTAGGACAGAGTTAAGGAAAAACTTCTTCTCCCAGAGAGTTGTGGAGGTGTGGAATGCACTGCCTCAGAAGGCAGTGGAGGCCAATTCTCTGGATGCTTTCAAGAAGGAGCTGGATAGATATCTGATGGATAGGGGAATCAAGGGATATGGGGACAAGGCAGGAACCGGGTATTGACAGTAGATGATCAGCCATGATCTCAAAATGGCGGTGCAGACTCGAAGGGCCGAATGGTCTACTTCTGCACCTATTGTCTATTCTCGCAAAGCAATGGCAAGGGGTCCCAAAGCTAGATCAAAGAGCAAAGGGCTCAACGGACAGCCTTCTCCAGCTCCGCGATGAGGTTTAAACGATCCCAAACCTGGTATCTCCTCGTCGCCCTTCATCCACGTGATCACGGCGGCCGGCTTACTGCCGCTGGTGCTGCAGGTGAATTCCACCTCGTCCCCTTCGTTCACCACGTCCTTGTCAGCGTCGATGGTCGGGGTCTCGGGGGGGACTGCCGGGGTAAAGAGGAAGGCAGCTTCAGACCGAGAGCGGGCCAAGACGGGCACCGACGCCCCCCTCTGGGGCGTCAACCTTTCGCTCACAGGGCGCCAAGGAATTGCACCGAGGGACTCGCGAGCTTTAGGACCCGAGGGGGGGGGGGAGGGGTCCACCCGTCGTGTCTGCGGTGGGGGGGGGGGGGGGGGTTCCGAGGTCAAGAGTAAAAATATAAACGTGCGGGCAGTGAAGCAGACACGATTAGAGAAATATCAATCGACTGCTTTTAGTGCGCTGACGGCACCCGTCAACAGAAGGGAAATACCGCAGATTCAGCGGCAGCTCCTGGTCTCCACCACCACCAACCCCCCCCCCCTCCCCCCGGCCGGGTCCTAAAGTCCCACCCTCACGACGCAACTCCTGTTGTACGCTAGTAGGAGAGAGCGCGCGCGCGCAGCAAGCGGAGGGAACGTTAGCAGCGCACTCACCTCCCCCGCCGCGGAAGGGGGCGTCACCTACTCCGCCAGAGGAGCCGCCGAAGGACGAGGGGAGATCCCTAATCGAAGCGTATAAAATGACGACAGGGAGAGGCAAGGTAGAGGCGGGAAAGTCGCCTCCACTGGTTGGTGGGGCGAGAACTAGGGGACGCAGCCTCAAGAATGGTGGGGGGGGGGGGGGGCGGGGAATAGATCTAGGGTGACGATTCCCAGAGGGCGTTGAATCTGTGGAATTCTCCGCCCGATGAGGCAGTGGGAGGCTACCCCACTAAATATATTTAAGACAGGGTTGGATAGGTTTTTTGCGGAGCAGGGGGATTAAGGGTGATGGGGAAAAGACAGGGAGGTGGAGATGAGTCCGTGGCCAGATCAGCCATGATCTGATTGAACGGCGGAGCAGGCTCGACGGGCCGAATGGCCGACTCCGGCTCCTGTCTCTTACGTTCAGACGCTGGAAATCTCGGGCAATGCCCACCGCATGTGCCGAGGCGGCTCAGGAAGTCAGGCGGAAATGAATAAACAGTTTTGGGCCAAGGAACTTCATCGGGATGGGAAAGGAAGGCTGAAGAAGCCAGAATGAGGTGGGTGGGGGGGAGGGGGGAAAGGTCCTCTTTGATTCTAAATCTTTCTGCGACTTCACCCCTTCTCACTGCCATGGGATAACATCGACACTCTCATTTGCAGCCTCCCGTGATTCAGGATCGCAGGCTTACGCAGAGGAAGGCGCCGGGTTAAATTAAAATTTAAGACGATAGTTTTAGAGTAGGTGGGGAGGGATAAGGGTGTGCGAGGTTTATTTGTCCATTTCTCTGCCTCCCTCTGCTTCCGGATGTCTGATTACACCACTTTGGATGCTAAAGTTCTGCCGACAGTTCACGACAGGGCACACTGCTCGGCACAGTCCCATCGCAATTTTGTGAGTCGCACTGTACCGCTGCCTAAAAATAAAAACAAATTTCATGCCATGTGTGAGTGATGATAAACCTGATTCTGATACGGGTCTCTGTTGCAGACTGAGAGTGGGAAGGGGGCAGGGAGAGGGGAATCATGGTTGGGAAAAGGAGAAGGGAGAGGGGAATCATGGTTGGGAAAAGGGGAACGGAGAGGGGAATCATGGTTGGGAAAAGGGGAAGGGAGAGGGGAATCATGGTTGGGAAAAGGGGAAGGGAGAAGGGAATCATGGTTGGGAAAAGGGGAACGGAGAGGGGAATCATGGTTGGGAAAAGGGGAAGGGAGAGGGGAATCATGGTTTGGAAAAGGGGAAGGGAGAGGGGGATCATGGTTGGGAAAAGGGGAAGTGAGAGGGGAATCATGTTTGGGGAAAGGGGAAGGGAGAGGGGAATCGTGGTTGGGAAAAGGGGAAGGGAGAGCGGAATCATGGTTGGGAAAAGGGGAAGGGAGAGGGAGGAATCGTGGTTGGGAAAAGGGGAAGGGAGAGGGGAATCATGGTTGGGAAAAGGGGAAGGGAGAGGGAGGAATCGTGGTTGGGAAAAGGGGAAGGGAGAGGGAGGAATCGTGTTTGGGAAAAGGGGAAGGGAGAGGGAGGAATCGTGGTTGGGAAAAGGGGAAGGGAGAGGGAGGAATCGTGGTTGGGAAAAGGGGAAGGGAGAGGGAGGAATCGTGGTTGGGAAAAGGGGAAGGGAGAGGGAGGAATCGTGGTTGGGAAAAGGGGAAGGGAGACGGGAAGCACCAGAGAGACATTCTGTGCTGATCAATAAACTGACTGTTTGGATTCGAATGAGCCAGCCTGGTGTCTTGGGGCTGGGTGTGTGTGCACCCGCATCTCCACCCTCCCTACCCCGGCACTCTTTCCCTACCACCTGTCCCACACGGGCACATAAACCCCCCCTCACCATTCCCAGCCTCCTTTGCCTCCTGCCAGATTTGAAAACTCATTGACAACAGTTCCAGCGAACTATATCAGTGCCCAAGTCTTTCCGGCATAGCGCAGTCCTGTGAGTTGACTCTGACACTTCTTGGAACATTT